>NC_068338.1:32679562-32979562 GCF_014633365.1 Diospyros lotus | reverse complement strand
TGTATGTTGATCTCCATTTGTTCAAATGCTTTTGTTTGGGGTGCTAGTTTGTTATTGGAACTTTCTTTTGTTCATCTTTTGCTGGATCTCCTAGTGTGTAGTCCCAAGAATTATTTTTTTTCATATTTTTTTACTTAGCAAAAGAGAAGAATTAAAAAATATTGGAGGGATCTACATATATTTTTATGTATCTATCAGCATGAATAGTAAGGGCAAGCAGATTATGCATTTATCAATTCCCTCCCATATCTTATCTTATTGCCTTCTGTGTGCTCAAGCATTAATGCTTTAAGTTTAGGCAATAAATTATCAAATAAACTCCATATTAACTACACTTAGTCCGAAGCAAGAAAATAAAAAAGTAAAAAAATAAATAAAACCTACACTAAGGAAACAACAAAGAAGTTCCGTGCAATGACAATGAATGGGCAGCATATATATCTTGATTCTTGAATGGCCTCATCATTCGAATTTATTGAAAGCTGACTTTTTACCATCCATTGAAATGTATTGACAGAAAGCTGATTTAGTTCAATTATTTCCCCATAGTGTAATTAGGTGACCAGGAAAGAATAGAACATGAGAACAATCAAACAAAACTTAACAGATGTTTCCAAGACAAGGCTCCAAATTAAGCAAGGAACTGGTCATTAATAGGGCATCAAAATGATTCAGAACTGGTCTTTACATAGAATGTGGTAAACCCTTGTTTTCCCTTGCTTAATTACAATTCAACGAAAGCTTAATTAGTGTACAATTAAATTTGATCACATCGATCGCCAAATAACTGAAAGGCCCACCGATCAGGAGATGGGTTCCTGAAACTGACAGGAACCAACATCTTTAACATCATACAAAAAATACAGTTTACCTCAAACTTTTATATATGTAGGGTCCAAAAAAGAAAATTTGATTCATCATTAGAAAGAAAAAAAAAGTTAAAAGAAGGGGAAAAATTATGAAGATATCATTTTCCAAAGTAATATATACATATAGCAATGATCTTCTCTCCACTTAAAGCTTAATTCTTTATTTGGTATATATGTTGATCAAATCCTCGTTTCCCTCGACTTTAGATCCTTTATCTCAAAAAGATCAGTAGATACCAGATTTCACATATCAGAAGATGAAGAAGAACCTTGCTTAGCTTCCCTGCTGTATTTGCAAAGCAAGCCCAGTTGTTTGCTGTATTTGCAAAGTCAATATCTGCCAGAACTCACACGTGGGCAAGCTTTGACAGAGCTGGCACTCTCTCTCTGTCCCTCTCTCTCTCTCTCTCTCTCTCAAGGCTTTCTCTTCTCTTCTCTTCTGATTCAAGCCTCTGCGGCTCTCTCTCTCTCTCTCTGAGTAATCCAATACATGGGTCACCATCGATCTATGACATAGATGCCTCCTTTTGTCTGCTTTCTTATAAAAATTCGGTGACCTACTTTCTCTTGTTTAATTTCCTTGCCTTTTAAGCACTCTCTTGCCCTTTTCCATTCCTCTCTTTCCTTCTCTCCCTCCCCCACCTCTTCAATTCAACTCTCTATACACCCAGAAACCACACTGACATGCTCTAATATATTGAATGTCCAGAGAAAGGTATCTCAACCCTATCTTGCAGCCTCTCCTTGCCTTTCTTTTCGGTGGTTTCTAGTTGAATTAATTAACCAGGGTTTAATTAATTTTTAGTTCTTGGCTTGGTAGGGATCAGAGAGTTGATGAGATAGGAAAGAGGATCAAGAGGGAGATCGATGCTTCGTCTCATCAAATGGGAAGGAGGCATATGCTAGGACCGCCGGGCACCACCTTGAACACCGCCACCCCTTGCGCTGCTTGCAAGCTGCTTCGCCGAAGATGCGCCGAAGAATGCCCTTTCTCCCCCTATTTCTCCCCTCACGAACCCCAGAAATTCGCCGCAGTTCACAAAGTCTTCGGCGCAAGCAACGTCTCCAAGATGCTCATGGTAAATCCGTAGTTTAATTATGTATATTAATTGGCCCTGTCAACTCATAAGTCAACGTTGGATTTGCAGGAGGTTCCAGAGAGCCAAAGAGCGGATGCTGCAAACAGCCTGGTTTATGAAGCGAACGTGAGGCTTAGGGACCCTGTATATGGATGCATGGGCGCCATTTCGGCGTTGCAACACCAAGTTCAGACGCTACAGGCGGAGCTGAACGCAATAAGGGCGGAGATATTGAAATACAAATATAGAGAGGCTGCTAACAGTATCATTATTGCTTCTAGTACTGCTGCTTTAGTATCTTCTGGGGCTGTGTCGGTTGCTGTACAGCCATCGGTTCCCGTTTCTTCTTCTCCTCCTCCGCCCCCGCCACCGCCGTTGCCGCTGCCGCCTCGGCCGTCTGTTGTGGTGTCTTCTTCTTCTTTGTACACATCGCCTGCTACTACATCAGGCTATAACTCCATCCACAGTGACAGCATTCCATATTTTGACTAATTATATATCATCATCAGTTGCAGTACTTGCATTCCCATCTTAAAACTTTAAACTTCTGTTTGATATAATTATTATAGTAACCTCATAAAAACTTTTGCAGTGGGTTTTCTGATTACTATTACAATATTAACCCCAAACCAGAAAGAATTAAGATTTCAAGTTTTCATTTCTTGCCTTAGTGTGAAATGTCTTTTACTTAAGCTATACATATGTCTGATGTAACAAAGCTGGCTAGGATGAGGCACTGCAAGGGAACGGGACGGAGGACGAGTGGTTGCTTTGATTTTCCGGCCGGCGAGTTATGAATTTCCGGTGAGATTTCAAAAGCTTGGAAAGTAGTTCATTGCACGTGTGGGGAATATATATTCTGACTGAACTTAATTGAAAGTCCATGGGTACATGCTAGTCTGTGCCATTAAAGGACCTGAAGGATCATTAAAGGATGTGGAGGAGACAAAAGGCATGGTGATGCATGTGGGTCTCCCCATACCGAGAGTTGAAACTTCAAATGAATTAATGCCGCGATATTAATTAATCTTCTATTCTTGTTTTTTCATTTGATGTGTTCGCCTCTTTAATATTACAGTTTATGGGCTTCTAGGTAGCTGGCTCCATGTTCATGAGCTTTCTTCTTCTGGGTTAATTAGTTTTGGTGGGATGACTTAGGGTAGCATCAGGAATTCATTGACAGGTTTGCAATCAGACAGTAGTCCATCACTTGTCAGTGTGATTAAAGCAGTAAGTTGTAGGCGCATCAACTGGTCTCATCACTCTAATTATAGGAGCATTAGAAGCTAATTAAGCCCGAGAATGTTACCATCCATCTTAAACAACAGTTCAATTTCCAGGGGCATTGCTAGGGTTCTTTTTGGCTAGCTGCTTCAAGTATTACAACAATATGATCCAACTTCGAGCAGAAAATCCTTCTTCCCTGTAATCCAGAGCTTTTATCAATGGAGAGAGACAAACATTTGAAGATTCGTATAGCAAATTCACAAAATAAACTAACTCTCAAGGGTTTCCTAAGTTCATTTTTCCCGAGAGGCGGCCAGTTCTAGCCCGTCGGTTCCTCATCTTCTCGACCCTAAAACTCAAAGCTAGCTAGCTAGCTGGCTGTGTTCTTGGTCTCTCGGCTGTGTGTGTGTCAACGACAGTAATGGCAGAAGGAAGTGTTTTATTCAACTTTTCATGGCGTGTGGAGCTAATGAATCTAGACTTGGGATGGATGCATATATGGTTGAAGTGTAGACTAGGGGAATAAATAAATTATTTAATTAATAAAGCATTGACAATTTTCTTCCCTAATTAACAATTGTCTTCTTCTCATCATCGATCTAGTTAATATATAAAACTTATGCAAGTTTAATTAACAACTTAGGATACATACACGAAATTGTAACAAAACAATTGGTGAATATTGTAAACGTATCAGAGATGCCAGCTGCGGCCTATAGCGTTGTGATGGAATTTGGTGTCACGTCGTGGTTGCTTGACGTGGTCGCATTAGACTTTTATCTTTTGTTCAATATCTACCCTTTGCTAAACTTTCTTCCCCAAAGAAATGCTTGCGGAGACTTCTTCGACTTACTTACCACTGTGTTTGGAAAAGGAGATGATATGGAAATTCAAGAAATAAAAATGAATGGAATTAAGAGTATTTTTGCTCCATCAGTAATGAGGTAAAATGAAAATGGATATATAACAAATGTTTATAATTAAGAGTATTTTGTGTTTTGACAACATAAATCTGAATAGTAATTTATAATTAAAAGTTTAATTATATATGATCTTTTCACTTAATCACACTGGATTTGGTTGTTCATATATAGCTGCTGCTGGGGATTGTGATTGGAAGGTCTGGTTTGTTAGTACGTACCTTCTGAAGCTGCGTTTCCTCCCTCTGGTGACTTGTGCTGTAATGCTAGGCTAGCTGATTATATGATCAGAAGTAATAAGTCTAATAATTTTGCCTTATGTGAACTCTTAAGGTTACAGCTTCTAGGATATATATCTCCTTCTTTTATAATAATGAGGTTAAGTTAATTATTAATTAAGCTACTTCTAATATATTTTATTTAGCAAACAAAAACAAAAGAGTACATTAATGATGAATGATCATTAATTTGGTGTTTAGTGAAAAATCTATTTGTAAATGGAGTTTGTACACTTCTTTTATTATTATAAACACTCTTGTTTTGTACTATTTAGTTCAATGGAATGTGCAATGCAGGGAACCTGCATGGTGTATAAGTTTCATTTACAAATAGCGCGCCATTATCTTATGTTTAATGTGCAGATATGCTTTAAAAGCAAACTACATGTATTTTTCATCAACTAATAACACTATTTAAACATTAAAAACGTACAATATACATTAATTTTTTTTATTATTAACTAATAAAAATATTTAAAAATTAAAAATTAAATATATTTATTACAACTTAATAACCATATTGATGATATAACATTGGTTAATTAACATTATCTTTGTTCAATTAATATATGTCTTTCTATTTATACATTTCCATTGCATGCATGCTCTCAATTAAAAGAAACATTTTTTTTTTTATTAGTACTATTGTCAAATTTTCAGCTCTTTTACCCAAAAATAAATTTAAAAAAGAAAAGAAAAGAAAAACTAAGCAGTTGCAGGTAAATTAAGTTGAAATGAAGGAAGACAAGCTAGCTAGCACCCCATAAATAAAAAAGTATAAAATAAGGAAAAAATTAATGTGGGTGGGGGAGAAAGAGCTGAAGCTGTGGGTATTAATTACAAAGTCATCGTCACATGGGGGGCTGGCTGCCTATTATATATAGCTAGCTAGTTTGAATACCCAGAATTTAAAATAATTATAACTGATGCTGTTCATGAAATAGATATAACAACTGCATGCGTGGACTCAATTATAAAAGAACTTGGAACTTTGAAAATTACTCTCTAAAGCTGAAGACATATATAATTAATTAAAATAATAGTGTAAATAATGGTTTGAAGTGTTGGTGCAAGCAAGCAAGCCAAGTATATACAATTGTACTCATAATGTGGTGGCTCTTCAATCTCAAGGTCGATCGACTTTGCTGTCAAATGAATGAATGAATGAATATAATGCAGAAGACATTGTTCCAATGCCTGGGCCTGAGAGTTGACCTTAATTTCTGATATTAATTGGATCTGATCCCTTCCCTTAATGAGCTTCACTAATAATTAACTTTTACGTACAGCTTAATTATATATATATGGCCTCTTCATTCTTGTATAATTTCTCAGTTCATGTATGGCCATGGGCTGATTTGATTCAGTGGTTGCCCGGCGTGCGTTGAGACTACTGACTGACCCATGCACCCTTTCTGCGGCCCAAACCAAATTCTCAGAAATTTCAAGTCAAGCCGAGCACATTCAATGGGAAGATATCAGATGGAATTGCATTGTTAATTACCTGAAGAGTTGGGACAATCATTTTCTGGGTTATCTTTACTGTCCCAATTATGACTCTTTTGAAGGTCATATAGGACTCCTCTTGGAAGGTCATTGACTCTCGCTGGTAGCAGCAGGAGGGAAAGGATGAGGAATTAGATAATAACAAATAAAATATATAAGTTAACATTTACAAACTCCTTTGCCAAGTTTGATTAAATTATAACGATTCTTATATATTTTTTAAAAATGATACAAAATCTCTCTTGATTATAATTAATAGTTTCTAAGAATTAACCATCTTACCTGTTATTTAAATTATTATTATTATTTTTTTTCTCTTTTCCTTTAATTTGGCACCACCCTCCCCCCTTTCTCTAACAACCACACTCTTCTCTCCTCCTGATCTCTTTTTCCATCGAAAAGTACTCAAATGAGTTTCTAATTGATTAAATGGATGAAAAAGATGAAATGATCCCCTCTCAATCTTCAAATGACCCAAAAATTCGATAAAATATATAAGTTTAAAGAAAGCCAGTTCTCATAAAACTAAAAAAAATCCATATTTTTGAATCCAAACTCATGATGAAGTTCAGTTAGTTAAATCCATATTTAGGTCTTGACGATTCCAAACCCCAAAAATTTGAGATCAAAGTGGTTGACAATGGTCGCCGGCATTGCCATCACTATTTATTTGTAAAATTCAATGATGTAAAAAATCGGTGCAATTTAATAAAACATCAAGGTGGTGTGAAAAAATTCACCTTGGAATATATGAAATCTAATTACTTATTTTTCAAATTAAATCTTTACACTTGTTATGAATGAACTAACAAAATCAAGCACACAAAAAGAGTGTTACATGATGATAATGATATTGCCTTGGTTAATAAGATACACAAAAACATGAAAAATAAATTTGACTTATACACAAATGCTTTAGAAACCAAAATTTTAAAACTATATATATAACAGCTACGTCAATGAAAATTTTATAAAAAAAAAATCAGCATGGATGGTATTATATATATATATTCTGAAATTTGAAAATTAAGTTATTAAATAGAAGATCAATACATTTTGATATCATGTAATTAATTGCTCGAACAAAATAAAGAGATTCTTAAAGATGTTATTAATGATGTGCATGAGACAATTTAATTATGCAATCATAAAATTCTTAAGAGAAGTTTCACATGCCCCTACAAGATTGAATTTACTGTATAATGTTGGTACTAGTTAAAAGCACCAAAATATATGTTAAACAAAGATCACAATATATATATATATATATATATTACTACCATGAATATTATTATTATTATTATTATAGAATTATATAAGAAAAGGCGACAAAACAAAAGCTGTAACAAACGTATTGAAGATAAAATAAACTAATGATGATTGGTATGATTTAAACGTGTAAAATACATTAAGTGTCCAACATTTTCAAAAATAAACAATAAAACAATATGCAATGTGGGTTAATTAAATGATAAAATTATAGGAAAAGAAGATTTATTAAAAATCCCTACATACGTTACAAATATTATATTCATAATAATAATAGGGCTAATTCAAATTTAAAATTCATGTAATTATTAGTGGGATTAAAATTAATGATTGTCACTAGTTTTGTTACTATCTATTTTTAAAATTTTAGAAACATTTAGAAATAAAATCTTATTTTCTGTCAAGATACCGAAAGTAATAATTAAATAAATAACTAAACAGCAGGTAGCAGTGCGTTTGGAATAGAAAAATAAAATAGAAGATAACTCTCCAAGACGACAAAAGTAATGGATTAAAACAAACACATTCTATCTATTTACATCCAAAAATTTAGAGAAAATTCATGAAAAATTAACTTTTACTCGAGATTCGATTTTTAAGAATCAAATCATAAGATTCAATAAATAAGTATATATATATATATATATTAATTTAATAAATATTTAAAATTCAAACATAAATCTCACATCACCTAAAGCAAATCATAAATATTTAAATAAATATCTAGTATTAAAGTACTAAATAAATATCTCTCGGTCACTTGGCACTCCCTCGGTCAGGTAAGCCCCACCGCTCCGCCTTAGCCTCTTGGCTTGTGCTTGGCCAGCCTATTTTCGGTGAGCCCCTAGGTGGGCTGACTTAATGCCTTTGGGGCCCACTCATCATGCTTTGGTTTCCAGCCCGTCTCCATTATTTCGCCTACCCATTTTCTCATATCCAGGCCAATTTTTGGGCTCGACAGATATGAAGGGAAAATACTTACCATTCCACTGTTCTCCATACCACTCATTCATTTTCATTCAATGCCATTACTAATTCTGTTCCAAACACAGCCCAACGGGGTCAAAACTCTCTTTCGATGAACGAAAGAATTCAAATGGTTCCAATTGTGTTCTCCATGCAACAGCATATAAAACATAGCTAATCCGCGAGGAAAACTGGAAAACAAGATGAAGAAAAAAAAAAAAAATTCTTTACAGTAACAACAAAACTGTAGCACTTCAAACCACTAGATGAATATCATCAAATTTGCAGTCACCATTTGGGAGGAGCAAATTGCAAAGCATCCAGTATTTATTTGTCAAACTCCCAGATGACACCACCATCCTCTGCAACACACAAAAGATGGTATGCAGATGAAGAAAAGAATTCGAGGGAAAAGGTGCAGCAAATACAGAAAGAGGGACGCTGATAGCGATAAATTATCTACAAAAAACATAAATTGTCCTCAAGAATAATACCTAGAAATGCCTGTGAATTGCTAGAAAAATATAAATGCTCACTATCCAAGGTCCCAACTATGGATTAGGCAGTTTGGGTATGATGAATATCTCAAGAATATTGGAAAATAGACCAAGGGTTCAATGAAAAATGATGACAAGTACCTGAGAGGTAAGTTTGGTTTTTTTCGTTTTTTTTTTTTTTTTTTTTTTTGGGGGGGGGGGGGGGTTTGTGGGGGGGGGGGGGGGGGGCATACCTTTGACCTTCTTGTTTATCCAGATCTCCGCCAGCATCCCTGCACCAACTCCAGCAGCAATCCACGCGCCATAAAAAGCTACAGCAGAGGGTATTGATCTTCGAGGAAGGAAATAGTAGTCTGGAATTTGTCTAACCTTTTTTGGTAGTCGTTTCTTTGTCACTGGCCCAGCACTGGGCTCATTCTGAACAGGACTACCCATTTTTTTCCAGTCCATTTCTTTCACTGGATCTTTTCGCTCCTCAGTTGTCATACGCGAAAACTAGCTCTTTTCAAGGTTCAATTCCGCAAAGCAGAAAATGATGGTGAAAGATATGGAACTCATTAAAAAGAATCACACAATAATTTCCGTGATGATTGAAACACAACACGGGACGCAGGTGTGCATGTGGATGCATAAAGAAATGGGGGCACAGCAATAGCATAAAAACTCGAGATAGTTGAATCTTTCAGTTATGCAGGTGGCATAAAACAGCTGTATAAGGCCATGCTCACCAGTGGAATTTGGCTGATTGTCAACATTCATCTACTCTACTGGTCTCCAGAATAATTGTAAAGACAAGATAATGGCAAAATAAAACTGTTTTATAGGAGCTGCCTGAACAAATGAACTTTCAGAAGGATTTAACTTCTTCCTGACAGCATCCTCCATCAATCATAAAGGGAAACTCCACAACCTATGTTTTGAAAAGTAGCAATTAAGAATGAGAAAAGATCCACTCGCAGTTTTTGTAATGGAAATCCTTTTGAAACTCCGGAATGACCATATCCATTCATATGGCTTATCGATTCTCATCTGGTCCTAAATCAAATAATGAACAAAACACTACCAGAATTCTGCATTTCATTCGTTTCTTGACACTTGTTTTGAAACTGTAACCCTCAATACCAGTTGTGTAGTTAAAAGCAAAAGGTTCATATTTTCTTTAACTCATATGCCATAATGCCAATTATGAACCTATGATCAGACGCTGCATAAATCAACGAAAAACCCCGCATATACTAATACAAAAACAAAAGTTGTAGAAACAACAAAAGCAAGCGAAAGAGAAGTTCCAAGGTCAATACACATCAAAAGTCAATCCCTCCCAACTCGAAAGATCAAGAACCTGGAAAAACACAAGGCATATATAAAACCATACCCAACAGGAATTTTCATTAAATTCTGTTCACGGCAACAACTCTCAACAAATTCAACAACAAAAATCTATTCACAGAAACAAACCACAACAAAAAATCAATAAATCAGAAAATCAATTTAATACATATTGAAAATTTTGGTGGACAAATAATAGAACTACTAAATCAGAAGCACAAATAATAGAACTACTAAATGCAAGAGAGATCCAAGTAATTAATAAGAAGCACAAATAATAGAACTACTAAATCAGAACACTGGACAGAATTTATATTTGACATAAAGGGGCAATGAAAACATAGAGCATGCAAGATCAAAAGTTTAATATTTCATAATAATTTATATAGCAATCTTAAGCAAACAACACCACAAAGAATTCCTAAACCCAGGCAAAACATCAATGTGTATCCAAAGTAGAAGCTAGTCTGGAAGAAGCCTGTCATCTTTGTCTTCACGTAGTAGTTGTATATCGAGCATAAATACACATACACAGCAGTTGAGGCAGCAGAGAAGAAAGAAGTCCACTTCCAGTGGTAGTTCTCGACATTTAACAACAAATATGCCCCCAAAATTGTAACGCAAACATCAACAATAATGAGGATCAGAAAAACCAGCAACATAAAGCCATCAACATAATACATCTCAATGAATATGCTGCCAAATGGGAGCAGTCCTCTCATCATAGAAACGTATATGTTGCTGGTACTTAATGCATCTCAATGAAAACAACCACCATTGCTAAGGAAAGCAATAAACCTATATTCTCATTCTTTTCATACAGCAATGCAAACACAAACACATCGTACCCACTGGTCTAAGTCAATGCACTAGGTACTTCCAGCAAGACCATACATAGAGCAATACAAACACAATAAAATATTTTCACAATTAAAAGTGAACAAAAACTCACATAATTTTACACAAACTAAATAGTAAAATTAATGCTTAAATTAAAAATAGCATGGGTGGCATCGCCACTGCCTATCCATTGAGACACAATTTTGATACAAAATATTATATGCATAATGTGAGACAAAGCAACCCTAAACAGAGACCAAGATGGTACAAAAATTGGTCTGTAATTATAATTTTTCTGTAATTATAAATTTTTAGTACAAAAATTGCCACAAAGCAACCCTAAACATCTATATGTAAATGAGAAGTTTTCTGTAATTATAAATTTTTAGAACAAAAATTGCCCAAGATGGTGAAGATGGCGACGAAAGCTTACCGTGGACGAAGATGGCGACGAGGATGAACGGCGGTCTGCAAGTCGGAATCGGAGGTCGACTTCGGCGGAGATGGCGAACACGAAGATCGCTCGCTGAAACAGAGACCAAGATCACTCGCTGAAACAGAGAACAAGATCGCTTCCGGTGGACGAAGACTCCAGATCGATGGTCGGAAGACCAAGATCGCTCACTGAAACAGAGAGAAAAACCAAGATCAGTGGACGAATACCAAGATCGCTCGCCGGATCTACAAAAATAAGAACAGAACGAGGACAGAAACCTTACCGTGGAAGAAGATGAAGATGCGCCGGTGGTGTTAAACTTGAAATCGAAGATGGTCTTCTGCGGAGATGGAGACGAAAACGAAGCCAGAGCTGGTCTTTTGTGGAGATGGCGACGAAGCCCAAGTCGAAGGAGGATGGCGAGTCACAGGAAGTCGGAGATGGTCTTCTTCGGCGGTGGATGGCGACTCCACAGGAAGTCGGAGATGGCGACGAAGCCCAAGTAGGGGCTCGACTTCGGCGGTGGATGGCGACGAGGAGGAAGGGGACGAAGCCGGCTCGAATGGGAGAGGAAACCCTAGAGAAATCGAGGTGGACTGTGCTGTGCGCGCGGTGATTGAATTCCCTGGAAATGGAAATCCCCCCCAGGAAAATCATTTCCCGCAAAAGCGAGAAAAGAGCATCACATCACGTGATCGAAAATGGAAATTTAATTTTTTTTTAAAAAATAAGTGCAATCAAATATTGTAAAAATTAAAATTTTGATGAAAAATACATATTTCTCATGAAAAATAAGTGTAATTAAACAGCCCTAATAAAAATTGTTCAAAAGATGCAAACTATTCTCCTTGTAAACTCTTCGATCCTTAAATTAGACTTCTTAGAAATTAGAAGAATTTTATGAGAATTTTATATTATATTTTTAGAAAAGATGAGTCATCTTTTATTTATAGAGTTAGTAAATGATAAATGACCAAGTCTTCTATCGTCTTGAAATTATCAAAATTTCAACTTTTAAGAAAAAAAATTACAAATGTAACAATATGCACGATTGTCTTATGAATATTTTATAAAAAAAATCTTTTTGAAATTAAGTTTATATTATGTACATTTATTTAAGAATATCTTATAAGAAAATCTTTTTAAAAATGAGTTTATAAGTTCGAATGAATCAAAGAAATCTCCCAATTATATTTAATTTCTTGAAATGAAAGAAAGAGTGTAGTTTCGAACTTTCACCAGAAGGTCTTTCGAGAATTCTTGGGTTTATTGAGTTTATTTTAATTTTTTTAATATGTTTTTTTTTAAATAAGTATTGGTTCACATTTAATTTTGACTCATTATACATAAAAAATAAATTGTAACTTATCACTATATCAAATTTTATTTAATATTTTACGTAAAAAATAAAAATATATTTAATTAAATTTTTTAACATGTATGTCACCCCATCTATTAATTAAAAATAAAGATGATGTAATATTACAAAATAATAATAGCACAAGTATTCTACTATTACCGGATCATGGGTGGTATTTTGTCGTCCAAATCGGAAGATGGACATGCCCGACCCGGTTGAAGAGAAAATACGGAGCGTTTGGCTAAGGCAAGCGGCGCTGGCGCGCGAGACCTTCCCTTCCGAGATGGGGAAACTGGAGCTTGGTGGACTGGAAGCATCGCTGCTTCGACTCACCAACGATCACCACCGCACCTCTCACCGGCTCCGCGAATTCACCGGTTCTATTCATCACTCTATACATGTTTCGTTTCACCCTTTCTTTTCCCATAGCCCATATACTATGTCCCAATGTTTCGGAAATATGATCTAGGGTTTTGTGTCCGTACGAATGTGCTTGACAATTGTGGTTTTGGATTAGCGTTTGGGACATTGATCCGTGGATTGTTTGTGAAAGCAGAGCAAGCGAAGAAAGACGCGATTAGAAGTGCTATTCGTGTTTCGGATCTGTTGGTGGAGTCGGTGAACGGAGGCGTCCAGGAGGCGTTCACGAACGAGAAACAAATCGAGTTCGAAATCCGGAAATTGGCCACCACCGTCATGCGGTTCGGCAAGCAGACGGATCAGTGGCTAGCGACTTCTCATGCTATGAACTCTGCTATCAAGGTCCCAATTACCTACTACCTCTTTCTGCTAGCGTCTGTTCAAAACCACTACCGCGTAAAATGAATTGCTCTTTGTTGTTAGTTAATCGTACACGATAATGCAAGAAATCGCCAAGAATAAATATTGTCCGACCTGGATCAACGGCCGGCTATGTGGCTACCAGAACCTCCACCAACTGTTGTTGAGCTGCAATCGCAGAGGAGGACGCCACAGGGGTGTCACAAAATGGTTCTTCGATGCTTATGTCAATAGGAGATATCCGAAAGTTGATAGTGATATATTAGCATTCAGTCAGAACAAAGAAGATGATTCTCCCACAAATACCACACATGCACTGACTTTGGCCTTACATGCCACAAATGTAAATACTTAAGTTCTTCTGAAAAACTTGTTTGATATGAGTGCATAATAGGACTGAAATTATCTGAGTGATAGTTTTGCTGGTTTAGAACATGCCGCTATCACAAGAATACCTCCTTGAAGCTTGAAAGCAATGCAAAACACCGTGTGCTTATTAGCTTACATTTTAGGACTGTGCTACATTGCCTGAACGTGGATGACACACGGGATGACTGAGCAGTCGGGCTTCATCCCAGATGAAGCCTGTGAAACCTGATTGGGCTTCATCCAGGATAAAGCGATCGGGCTTCATTGCAAGGCTGCAGCGGCGGTCAACGTGAGGCGAGACGGCCATGGGAAGGGGAGAGAGAGAGAGAGGAGGCAGCCATGGGAGGGAAGGGGAGGCATTTTCCCCGAGTGAGGGCAGTTTTGTCAATTTGAGGCTTTCGGTCATCTCGTGCATCAATCACATTTGGGCAAAGTAGCATTTTCCTACATTTTATAATGGGAAATTAACTTAAACAACATGCTTAAAAATATAACTTGTAATGATAAAAATGAACAGCAGTAGGCTTTCTGTTTGTAGCTTTAAAATGTAAATACATTAATGACTAGTTGTTGTACTGGGAAATTAAGAAGAAAGTAATATGGCTTTGCTAAAATGCTAAATTGAACTAAGAAATGAAGAACTCTCTGGCACAACAACTCCCCTCTGTGCGTGCTGGTTCCTTATTTGCTCTCCAATACTTTGTGCTCTAAGTGGTGTTTACGCATGAGACACACTCACGATTTCTCATTATTATATGGTCTTTTGCACCAATAAAATTTTAGAGTTTCAAGAGATCAGCTTTTGATTTCTTATATTCAATTTTCGGATTACTTGCACAGGAAATTGGAGACTTCGAGAACTGGATGAAGACCATGGAATTTGATTGTAAAAGCATCAGTACCGCAATATACAACATTCACCAAGCTTAATCCCAAGGGGCAAGTGTTAAAAGAAGGCCGCCATTCGTTGATTTTATGTTCTCTACGCATGGTGGTGCTTTTCAGTGTTTCATCTTCCTGGTTGTTTTTTATCTCTAGTTTCTCATTTCGTTTTTTTTCTTTTTGTAAATCCGATCCTTTGTATCCATGAAGTACATCTACTCTGAACATGACATACATAAATGAAGGAAGGAAGGAAGGAGGGAATAAATTTGTTGTTTCTCAGAATTTCAGCTAGAATATATGTGAATTTGCAGTGATTGACATATGCTAGGCCAGGCTAGCCTTCCTGATATTATGCTGAGGACAATCATAAATTCATAATTTTCTATAACGGTTGATGCCACATTTCAGATGGAGAAATTATACCCCCTTGGACAAATCTTATTTGCCTGACATTTAATTCACTGATGGCATATTTCTTTATTTATTTTTCTATCGACGAGGCATTTGCAACCTTCAACCTTTAGACAATAATTCACAAACCTTTCACATTAAAAAATTACTTTTACTGGACTATTCAATTGATAGAAATGAAGAATTGCGTACAAAGAGCAGATATATAATCAACACAAGCTGATGACTCATACCTAACTAGATATTCTTGTTAAGACTTAAAGAGTTGCAATAATATGTCTCCATTACCATGAAATTTTAAAGACTATAGACACCCATTGCACTAATCAAAAGTCAACTCCACCCTGAGAAGGAGCTTAAGGGAGGCATTGGCTAAAGTATATTGTGTTCAATAACATGTGTTAATTTTTTGCGTCTCAATCATATATGAAATTTAAACCAATCACTTGAAAAAAATAGGGTATCCAATCCTCCCAATTCAGCTTAAAAAGTTTTCGTGTACCCACCAACTTCAATTAACTGGTCAGGTCATACTCTGTCTTGTGTTTCAGCTGGGAGGTCCATATTATGAAGTATTATTAGGCAGAAGGGACTCATTAACTGCAAGTCATGAAGATGCTAATTATTCAGATTTGCCTTCCCCAACTTTGAACTTCTCAGGCCTCCTCTCCAACTTCCAAGCTCAGGGACTAGGCCTGAAAGACTTGGTTGTTCTTTCTGGCGCCCACACTATCGGGCTTGCAAGGTGAGTAAGTTTCAGGAACAGGATTTGTAATGACTCTTCCATAGACCCCGAGTTTGCAGAGGCAATGCCCAGTTACAGAAAACGCCAACAATATTACAGCACCTCTTGATGCAACTACGACGGTGTTTGATACTGTGTATTTTTGGGAGTAGCTGCAACAGAAGGGTCTCCTCCACTCGGATCAGGCACTATTCAGCGGTGCTAATAGAGAGAGTGACGAGCTAGTTCGTTTCTATAGCTATAACCCACGGGAGTATGGAGCAGACTTTGGAGAGTCTATGATCAAGATGGGTAATATAAAGCCTCTCACTGGTGCTCGAGGGGAGGTCAGGATGGATTGCAGGAAAGTTAATCAGGAACCCCGATTGGCAGACCCTACAAGCCCACATTCTTATTGAGTTTCAGGCTATTGCCACTATATAAATAAGTTAATTGTTGTGTTGGTTGCTCTTCTGCTGTTGAAATACTGATTATGATTTAGTTCCCTGATGTGTATGTCATGAGCTGGGAAAGGAAGTCAACTGTTCATGGATAGAATAAAGAAATAATGAGTCAACTGTTTCAGTGTTTATTTGTGTTATTTGCACACAATACAAAAGCATTATTATTTTAATGAGTCAATTGCGTTAGCGTTTATTTGTGTTATTTGCGCACAATACAAAAGCATTATTTTAACACAAGACAATTGGGAAGGCCCCCACATGGCAGAATGGCATTTATTAGCAGCAACGAAATAGATTGATTTTAAGTTGAAAATTTCTAGTATAACTTTTATAACAAAAGGAAATTATCTTTCTTAAGAGTCTCTGACACTGAACTTGCCAAACTCAATGAGGCCTTGCAAAAATGATTCTTGTTTAGATCAAATGACAACACAAGCATAGTGAGAATGGCCTTGGCCACATGCCTAGTAAAATCCAGGAATGGTAGCCAACCACTATGCACCCTGAAACAATCGAACCAATTCCCTTGTTCTAATATAATTTGCTATGACTAAACAAAAATCACACCAGAGAATAATATTATTAACCAATTACTTTCTTCTAATCTAATGGCACTATGAATTTGTTTCTCAAAACAGTGCAGATACATATGGCTCAACCTGGATTTTTAACTCATACACCGCGCCTAGCACAATCACAGAACTTAAAATACAAACTCTTCCTCCTCAGCCCCATCAGCCAATCTATCCCCCGATGCTCTTAGGGATTCTGCTGTCAAATCACTAATGTTCAACAGGTACTGCAACCGGGACAACTTTTCTGGGGCAGGTTCACTCTTTAGGTATATAACAAAGAGATCGGCCAGCTCCTCAGGCACCTCCCATGATAAAGGCTGTGCAGGTACGGCCTTGTCGCAGGCTAGCAAGTCGTTGAGAGAGGAAACCTGTAACAATATAGCATAGACAGATATTTATACCTAACTATGAATTCATTAAAGCTTCAACATTGTATGCTAAGAAAAGGAAGGGAACACAAACCACTCCTGGACGGTTTCTTTGTCTTAAGAGAGCTACAGCCTGAATCAACGAGTTAGATAATCTACTTCGTGCAAGTTCATGGACAACTGTTTTTGACTTTGCTGCATCAATGTTGAGATCGTGTGGGATTTTCTCATAGACTTCCTCTTCATCAAACTCTCCAGTACCAGAAGAGAAAATTTCATCCACTGTTTTCTTAAAGAGGTTCTCCCTTAGGCTCTTAGATACCATGCTGTCTAGATCAACACCAGCTTCCTTTAGTTCTCGTATCTCCTTTATACTAAGCCTCCCCTGAGCAACGGCAGTTTCAAGGGCAGCTGCCATTTTTGTAGTTGTTATGCTCTTAATTATTTTCTGAGCATACGGAGGTGGCAAACCAACTTGCTTCTGCAGCTGATTTAGCTGCTCAACTCTGGCTTTGGTTAACTGTCCATCTGCTAAAATAACCTCAGCTTGTTGCCTGAATGCCTGCTCAGCCAAGCCCCTATGCACTTCCACAATCTCTTTGCTAGTCAAACCTAGAATTTCACCAAGCTGGTTTAGCAGCACATATTCAGAATCATCTTTCTTTGTGGTGATTTGCGCGCCAAATGGGATCCTGGTGACTTCTCCAGTAAGACAAAATAACAAGTACGTCTTATAAAGGTCAGTCCTATCTCTTTCAGGCAGGTCATCTTTGAGAGTTATCTCTGTCTGGCTAGCCTTTCCAGAAAGATCCCTACTAGGCCTTATTTTTCGGAGTGATTGGATTGATTCCCATTCCCCATCCTCATCTGTCTGTCTATCATCTTCTTTAATGGGCTCTTTGGCTGCAGTTTCAGATGATTCACCTTTAATGTCTGTAATTAGTTCAGTCACAACCAAGGTGTTGAAAGCTATCATCCTTTTAAGTTCTTTTGCAGACTCTGTTCGGCTCCCAGCTGCACGTGCTCGTTGTATATAGGTCATGAAAATTTTCCGGACCTGCATAAATCCAAGTCATCAAGAATGCACATCAAGCACCAATTAAGTACATTATTTACGGCATCAACTATCTTATGACACTCAAAAATAAAGTTATCAGACAAAGTTTAAGCATCCCAGTATCTTACTATCTGTCCGGCATATACACACTCATCAAATTTTTTGACACTGATAGAATAAAAAAGTGCTGCATCTAGAAATTGCATTACCACCACCAAGGGTGGTAAATTAGTAGCAAAGGGACAGAGGCCGAGCTTTTTTTTTTTTTTTAATATTTTACAGAGGCTGAGCTTTAAGGTAGTGTTTGACTCAAGCAGTCTCCACACTTCTGTGCAGTGTGCTTACGGTGGCAAACACACTTGCTGTAGTAGTTTCATACAGACACAAAAGAGAACATCTTAATAACTAATGTCCTTAGTTGGGATCAAGTAGACACCTAAGGCTTGCCCTGGTCAAGCCAGAGCTTGGCAAAAATACAAATTATTGTCAAAGTCATGTCTATACGCTGGTCACCCCCACCTTACCCTTCTCTTTCCCATGCCCAGGCCACTTAAACATTTCCTCTACAACACAACATGATAATGCTCACGACAGAATATCAGTCACTGTCTTATTGTTCTTGAGCTAAATTCACCTCCCTGCCCATAATAAACCCCAACCCATCTATCTTTGCGCCCACCCTCCCCCCAACCCTGCCCATAATAAACCCCAACCCATCTATCTTTGCGCCCACCCTCCCCCCAACCCCCAAAAATAAATAAATAAATAAATAAAACACGGAAAAAAGAACACCAGCCAATTTGGACACATGTTAAAGTTAAGTTTATCGATAATATTTCTGCAAGTCAAAACTACAAAGCAGAAGATGCTCAAATATACACTTAGATCAACAAAAATGACCAAACTGTCCTATGCCGGACTCTTTAATTTCTAACACCCATCTGACACTCTTTAAAGATATGGTTTGCCTAATAAGTGTCTTGTGTCAGAATTAAGAAATCCTATTTATTTCTTATTATCTATGTCCACTATTTTAGGCAGAATGCCAGCACACATTGGTACTAAAAACTGAAAGAAACCTAAAAAATGGAAGGGTTGAAAGTTAAAAATTGAAGAAAGAGATGTAGAACCATAAACAACATACGAAACAAAAGGGACTAAACATAAGAGATGTGAACCAAGAGGGATCTGGAAAAGAAGATTCTTATTCTTCCCTTTTAATTTGAAAGAAAAAGAGGATCCAAAAAAACTCGATAAAAACAAAGAGATCTGAGTGAATGGGAAAGAAAAAACAAAGGACAAATTCCACTTTCCCAGGATACGTATCCCTTATGCATGGTAGAACTTTGTAATGGAATGATAGATAGTTGATTATCAATATATAATTATGCATAATAACAAAGTTCTATGAACAACATTCTCTATCTTAGTTTGCAAATATAATATTACCTTAAAAATTATATAATTATATGAGTATTTGAGAAATTAAACTTTCATAACATTCAGGGCGTCTCGGACATGAAAATATATGAATCTACAGTTAAAAGGAACGTCCACACCGAGCAGTACCCAAGTCCATGTAACACATGCCCAAGGCTCAAACTTTAGGAATTTAACCAAACTAGACCATCTGCCCTATGCAACACATGGGCTCAGGCTGATGCTATCGCATAATTATGCCCAAAAAAAGTAAGAAGGCTAGTCCAGATGTCTGAATGCTTCAAAACATTATAATTAAAATAAGAATAAAAGTACGCAGAGGTAACTCACTGCTTTACTAGCAATAGACATTGCGACTTCCCTTGTTAAGCGTAAACCATGTGCAGCCTTTCTCACAGATTTTTTTACATCAGCATCATATCCATCAACTCCAGCAGCAATTGCATCCTTCACGACCTGGAAAAGAAACAGAGCTGAGGTAACAGGTTTTAAGCAATTACAACCAGTGGGCATCTTAGGAATCACAGTAGTACAATAAATACAAGCTAGGAATGGCATATTCTCCTCCCGTAAAACTAGAAATCAGCAAACTACTTATGAAATAACTTCATTTATAGTAAAATTAATAAAAAAAAAAAAAGTAACCCTATGTACAACCAATTTAAGGCTGACTGTTGAAAACTATTGAACTAATACTCCATAATCGCTACAATAGAGGATGCTATTTTGTAAGCCTGTGTTAAGAGGTCTTTCCCAAATGTGCATCAAATACCTGTAATGCAAGCATATCCGTTAAGGGTATGAACGCTTGGTATGTCAAGTTGAACTAACATTACCTAAAATGGTAGTATCCTAAATATTTCCATTGGTGAACATGTATTCCAAGACATGGTATGCTTTCATTCCAAAACTGCTAATTTAATGATAAAAGTGATTTTGATAGTTTCCACTTTTTTCCTTCAAGCTTCCTTAAAAGAAGAAGAGAGAACAAAAAACTCAAAATATAATGAACTAAAAATCTATGGATAACGGATGGCATGGGCAGGACAAAATGATCCTAGAAATATGTATTTATGTGATTAATTTGCACAAAGAAAAAAAGAGTACGTATGATTACTTCACAAAATATTTAATTGCTAAAAAGATTGTTCCTAATATACATTAGATTTTAGCAGACCCCTATCTTATCCAATATAAAGCATTTAGAGGTGTACTTCATTCTCATTTCACATCCTGGAAGAATCAACTTTTCAAGTAACATGTGGTCGGGCATGCAAGCATGTCTATTAATTTGGTATCGTGCAGCAGAATATTTGCGGGTACATCACATCAAAGGTCACAAAACTTTGGTGTCTTTTGCAATTTGATCACTAAACTTTAATTCTTTATAAAGTGATCACAAAACTTTAAAATGTTTTACAATATGGTCACTAAAGTGATTTTTCGACAATTTCTCGCCAAAATTGCTGATGTGGCAATGGCCATATCATCGCCACATCAGCAATTTTGGCTAAGAACCATCAAAAAATCACTTTAGTGACCACATTGCAAAACATTTTAAAGTTTTGTTATCACTTTGCAAGAAATTGAAGTTTAGTGACTAAATTGAAAATGACGCCAAAGTTTTGTGACCTTTGGTGTGATTTATCCGAATATTTGCACTTCAATTTGCCCTTGATCAGATGGCCATGTAAAAATTTAAGTGAAGCAGCCATGTAAACACTGCTTCATGAATATTTCACTGAAGAGAAGAATAATGAAGAATTTAAAGATTTGGCCATGTACTCATGTCCTCAGGTTCCTGCATTATATAAATTTAATACTTAGGCAGATAACTTGCCTTTTCAAACAAGCCACCACAGATAACTGCATGAATTGCTTCAACAGTTTTACGTGGAATACAAAGCAAGACTTGTAACCGCTCAAGGGCTTTAACATCCTCTTCACTGAGCTCTCCATCAGCAACAGCTTGCTGAAGTTTTTGCCGGTAAATTTCTGAGGTTAAAGTGAACATAAAAATCAGAATCCATTATTTTTAAAATAAGGAACAATTTGCACACTTGATATCAAGGCACATGGTAAATAAAATTTCCATTCCTCATCTCCTCTGAATCCATGTTAAGAAATGTAGAACATGCTTCAACTCAGATTCATGTTCGTATCATCTCTGAGTTTACAGAATAGACAAGTTCAATATGTAAAAAGGTCTCAGACTCCATTTGACATATGAAAACACAAATGCAATGATGGAGATGCCCAAGAAGCAAAAAATAACATCTTCTGTGCATCAACTTCAAAAAGCAAATTACTAGAGATATCTTACCTTCATGGATTTCAATGGCTTTCTGTGGATCAAAATGCAACTCATTGCAGAGGCTCTGTAGGAACTCTGCTTTACTCTGAGCAGATTCTAAGTGACCACCTGATACAGCCTGAGCAAGTCGTTTACGATACACTTTTGAGGTAACATCCAGCATTATGGATTCTGCTTCTCGCTTGCCTAAACCAAATATATTCCTCAATTGGTTCAATGCAGCAAGCTACAACAGAAATAAAAGGCCCAGGAAGGTTATAAATATTAAAGAACTGTAGAACACAATAACAAATTCAACAAAAAATGATAATAAGAATAATAATTTTTTACAGGTCAGTAATAATAACAAGAATAATAATAATCTAGAAAACTATAGGAAACAGAATTGTAGCAACGAAGTTATAGTCATAAGATTCTATTGTATTATCCAGTCGATATAATGAGAAACAAGGAATCAACTCTTAATTTCACATATTTACCCAAAGGATACGGAGCCAGAGTGTGCTCGGACATGAGATCTGCACGGTAGCCAGCGGTGGACCGACCCTAGGCCAAGAGGGGTAGGCAGGCCCCACTGAGTTATTTATAATAATGTGTCTATTTAATTATGAATGAAACAATTGCAGTGTCAGTCGCTTTTGAGTTGTAAAATGTAATATATTTACCTTTTGATTATATGAAGTGTATACTATTATTATATTATATATATACTATGCTTTTGGGCTTTGATTGACTGAATTAAACAACTTTACTTCTATGAGCTATACTATATATAATAATATTAATATTTTACTTAGGCTTAGCTTGATATATTTCATTGACATATTATATTATAGATTCACTTTGACTTTCAATTATGCAAAATTTTAAAAATATAATAAAATATTTTACAAAAAAATTCTAGTACATTTAAAACATATTTTAAACATGCAAATATTATTGTGTCAGGAATTGGAACTAATATACCTTTTGATAAATATCATTTAGTTCTTTGAGAAGCAAAAAAAGGTTATCCAGAAATACTGTCCCCCTAACTCACAAAGAAGTGCGCTTAGCTAGGTGGCATTCTCCACCAACCTCCCCCCCCCCCCAAAAAAAAAAGAAAACACAAACAAAAAGAAAGAAAGAAAAAAAAAAAGAGATTGTTTAATGGGTTATTCACCTTATTTTCTTCCATGCGACCACTTGAGAGTGCATCTGTAACATATGCTCTGAACAGGAGCTTCAGTTCATCCATCTTTCTATCTACATCATACTCACCATCTAGGCCATAGAGCACACAATAACTCAAACTAACATAATGTGTAAGTTAAAACAAAATTAGCATTGAGAAGGACACAAAAGAAAATATCTATTAGCATCCCTACCTAACAATGAAATAGGCCCAACCCCAGGAGCAAATTGGCCAGCATCAGGGTGATTCTTTAATGAAATCAGCAAGTTATTGAATGCCAGTATCTTATCAAGCTCTTCAATGACATGTGAGGTGTCCCTGCTGGATAAGGTAATTTAATTTAATTCAGATGATATGAGTGCCAGGCAGAACAATACATGTACTACAATCAGACCCCACCTATTGCATAAGCCAGGCAAAGGGTAGAAAAGAATACAAAAGCACTATGAGGTCAATAATTTCAAATTAAACAGTGGTCTGAGCTGATTATCTCAGTAAGCTTTCTAGAGGTAAATTTCATATAACTGATCTCGAGTAACTGGTAAAGATTTAGTAAGCAGAAGTTGTGGTCATACACTGCTCTTGCTCTAGACTTCACTATGCCAAGTGCAGTTGATATATTTTCTTCAACAAGTTTTCTAGCATGCTCCCTGAACATCTCTTCAGCAATCTGCAAAAGGACATCTGAATAAAATAATCTGTGTATTCTACTAAAAGTGTATAATATAAGAGAATATATATACAAGTATTTTAAGTTAATTACACTAATACCCCTTATTTATCTTATTTAACATTCCCCCTCAAGTTGAAGTATATATATTGAGCATGCCCAGCTTGGGACAAATGTAATTCACATGAGAACCTTTAAGTGACTTGATGAGTAAATCAACCATGATCGTTGGAACCCACATCCCCAAAAAGCACATTTTCTCTAACAAAGTGGCAATCAATTTTAATATGCTTGGTTCTCTCATGAAACACATGAGTAGATGCAATATGCATTCCAGCCTGATAATTGCATAGACTTGACCTGCGTATCTCCTAACTCCTCAATTATTAATTGTTTCAGCCACATTAGCTCACATGTTGTTAGGATCATTGCCATATATTCATCTTCTGCATTAAACCTAGTGACAACAGTTTGTGTCTTACTTTTCCAAGAGACTAGGTTTCCACCCACAAATACACAATATCTATATGTGGATCGCCTATCACTAAGTGATCCTGCCCAATCAGCATCAGTATATCCCACAATTTGACTGTGTCCATGATTCTAATACAATACACCCTAACCGAAAGCAGCCTTAATATACCTAAGAATACGAATCATTGCATCCCAATAATTGTCACAAGGTGAATCCAAGAACTAACTTACCACACTCACAGCAAATGAAATATCAGGACATGTGACTGTGAGGTAATTAAGTTTTCCAACTAGTCAACAGTAGCACCTAGGATCAAAAAGAGGCTTCCTCCCTTGTCCCTATAACAATTTGATATTCGGATCCATAGGGGTATCTATTGGCTTACATCCAAGCAACCTTGTCTCCTCTAGCATATCCAAGGCATACTTTCTTTGAGAAATATAGATGCCTTGCTTTGACCAATCTACCTCAATACTCAAAAAATATTTCAACGAACCTAGATCCTTAGTCTGAAACCGTTGGTGAAGACGTGCCTTCAATTTAGTGATACCAACATCATCATCCCCTGTAAGTACTATATCATCAACGTATACCACTAGAAGAATGTGGCGACTAAACTGAGAACGATAAAAAACAGAATGATCAGCTTCATTACAAGTTAACCCAAACTCAAGAACAACTAAATTGAATCGACCAAACCAAACTCGAGGAGACTGTTTTAAACCGTATAAGAATTTTCGAAGGTGACACACCAGCCCAAACTTCCCCTGAGCAACAAAGACAGGAGGTTGCTCCATATACACCTCTTCTTCTAAGTTGCAGATGACCAAGTGGAATAATTTTGTCCATTCAACTTCTCTGTGGTATTAACTTGTGTGCCCGAAAAATGAGAAATGGCTACAGATGTGGACGTGGTAAAGAGGCTTGCGGATGAAGAGTGTGTTGTAGATGAAGACATGATACAAAAAGAATAGCTTGCTATTTTGGCTAATCGAATCTGGAGGGTTAATTGGGTCGGACCAAATCCGAATTGGGATCTGGGTGAGATGGGCCAAGATCTGGGCATCAAGCTGGGGTTAATTGGATCAGACCAGATCCGAATTGAGATCTAGGTGAGATGGGCCAAGATCTGGGCAACAAGCTTGGCTGTTGCTTCAATGGTTGACCAAGAGAAGGATGGGCTGTGATTGATGATGACAAAAGACAGACGGCCAGCAAAACGTGGCAAGGCGACAAATAGCAAATGGTGGACAACGTAGGTGGCGACAAAGGCGAACAGTTGTGGAGGTCGAGGTCGACGACAGCTAGCAACAGTGATGGCGAGGGGGAAAAGACCAAAACAGAGGAGGAAGGCCAACAATCACGCAATGCGTTTCAGATATGGAGGAGCCTTTTCGTCTTCCGTTGCAGGTGGTCACAGAAGACGAACAGCCGCGTTGAACAATGGCCGTGATGTCGGTCAGAGGAGGGGACGGTGGCAGCGACTAGATCTAGGGTTAGGGTTTTTCTCCTTGGCTCTGATACCATTTGAATAAAATAATTTGTGTATTCTACTAAAAGTGTATAATATAAGAGAATATACATACAAATATTTTAAGTTAATTACACTAATACCCCTTACTTATCTTATTTAACAAGACAGAATCAACAACATGAGGCAACTAAAACATGTAGAACATCTATTAGAAGAACAGGTGTACCTCATCAGAAAGTCGATAAAGAACTTGAGCTTCCCTTAGGCTAAATAGTTGTTGGACATCAACATCTGACACATTTCAACTTGCATTAACATTAGCACACAATTCAAGAGAAACAAAATTTTTCCAGTGCATTAGCATCAAAGAAACACTCATTTCTAAGCAAGCATTACTATATTAAAACAACAATAAAATAACAAGGACTACATAAAATAAAAAACAAAAGGATACTATTTCATTATCCGCAGAATGAATAATCATTTATGGCGAACAACTTGCCACATATAGTGGGAGCAAATTAACGTTCATTTCAGTAAATGAATGCACTTGATGGATGACCAATGCACATGCACACATGTAAAGGAAATGAATAAAAAGACAAGATCAATGAACATGCATTTGTTCACCCAGTTATAAGAAGCATCCATCTGGAAATTTGATGCTAAAGAACCAGAGCCCCCAGGACTGGGATTTTGTCTATTCAATCATTTAATCATTTACTAGTCATTTTAGCGTTCTGAATAACAAAAACAACAAAATATAGATATGTATCCAGCATTCTATGTATTATACTGAGGAAGTTGTTGAGCAAATGCCAGTTGCACCTCCAAGGAATGAACAAAAAATGTAATTAGGAATATATTGTGGCACTGATAGGGACCAATTTGAATGCTCAGTTGAGATACGACATATATTGCTCAAGCAACAGTGCTTTATGTGCTTACCTCTGCCAACTGACTTTAGCTTAAAGGCATACAACCGTTGTGCATTGTCACGAATAGCCACTTCAACCTGATAGATACAAAGTTTGAAACACAAGAAGAAACAAAAACCAGTGTAAAGAAACTGAAAAAATATTGGAAATCAATCTGCATATGAAATAATCCAATTTTTCTGTCTTAACAGTCAACAAGTAAAGTGGATGACCACATTGCTGAAGTTCTGGTACACATTAATGGAAGACAGTAAAAATTCACAATATACCAGGAACTGAATAGTGACATTGTGTAACTACCTGGGCATCAGTAACCTTGAACACACGCTTCCAAGGCAGAAGGAATGTTGATGCTTCTCCAAACACAAGGGTTGAAACATATATTAGCTTCTGAAATGCCTGCACTGGAGATACTAACAATGGTCAAGCCATAAATCTCAATTGAAATTTTAAATAAACCTTATAGATACATATACAAAAAAAAAAGGGTAAAAGATTTTAAAGTAACCTACCCGACGCTGCTCTATGCCAGTGTCACGATCACCAGTTTCAAGCCTTTCCCTGAAAATCCGCCTACCAATCTAAGGAGAGAGAGAGAGCAGAAATAGTTTCAGAATACAATGCCCATGTTTCAAACATATCCATAATCATTATAATTCTTTAAACACACAAATAACTATCACAAAAATTACCTCCATATGCATGGTGGCAGCATCAGGATCATCAATGCCCAATGCACTTTTAAATTTGATAATGGTTTCAACTTCATTGCCTTTAAGATCCTCACTTCCAGGAGGAAGAACAGAGGAAACAAACCTGAGAGCAAAGTTTAGAGATAACATTAACCCAAAAGTTACTTATTCAATAAAATTAGTTGAAGATAAAATGGGAAATTCTGAAGTAAAGTTACAGAAGTAAGATTATAGACTAAAGTGTCAGTTGCTCCTGCAGTTGGTCTGTCCTATATTTGATCAAATAGCAATAAGTATAGTAACCAAATGGATAACATTCTAAAACACACAGTCATATTTGTATTTACGATAGTTGACCTTGTGCAAGACTCCATAAGTTTTAGCAGAAGCATTAAATTCTCATCTCTACAACATGGCATCCATGGGAGAGGAGAGGAGAAAGTGAGGGAGAGTATTAATTTGCCTCCAAGATGAGTACGTTGTCCACTCACCGAGAGTACAAATCACAAAGCTCTGCATTGAATGCTTCATTTTGTTTGCTAATTCCGTACCTGAAAGATTAAACAGATTAAAGAAAAAAAAAGCAGGGGAACATATCAGCTGAAGGATGCTAAATATAAGAGAATGGTACTCAAGACAAACAGCAATGGAGGAGCTGGTCAAAGGAGAAAGTATACATTGAATGCTTTTCTGAACTTTTAAAGTGAGAAATTCATAGGCATATTGGATGCCATCTCCAATCAAGAATAAGGCATGGCAATTTTTTTCTTTTAAGAAAATAATTGCTGGGCATGATTTTTTAACAAAGGAACAGCTTTCTTTCTTCAAATCTTCACACTTGGTAAAACACAAATTAACTTTTAAGAGTAAATATTTTCGAACAATGGATTCTTTTTTGAAATTATTAGTTTAGCAAATGGGAGTCACCATCTCTATCTCTTGAGGGCATTGATGGCACATGGGATTTAACCCATACTAACACACTCATATTAACACATTAACTAACTAATAAAATGTTCACACGCAAGCAACTAAATTAAAATGACCAGATACTTGGTTTAATTCCTACACCTATGAACTAGAAGAGGTAAATGCATAATTAAACTATACTAACTTGTTCGCAATTCCTTCAATGTCTTCCTTCTTCAATCCAACCGGATCATCAGAACCGGCCACATAATTATGCAAGTTCGCCGCCGCAACCTCCGGAACGCAAGAATTCAGAGCGTAAGCGGCTCCAGCTCCGGCAGCACCCAACGCAACAGCACCACCCACTCCGGCCGTCCGAGAACCCCCCAAACGGAGCCCCAAACCATACCCAGCGGCGACCACACCAGCAAAGACAACGGCCGAGCTCACCAACCTAACAGGCGGCGACATGGAATCGACGAGGGATTGGATCCCTGTGAGCTCCTTCTTGCCCCCAAACACATCGGAAGAGGTCGAGTTGCCAGCTGGCTGGTCCGAGGAGTTGGGTGAACAACATCGGACGGTGGAGATTCGGTATCGAAAATGACGGTGGCAGTGGCGGTGTCTGCTGAGAGAGACGAAGAGGTTTGACCTTGGTGAGAAGAGGATTGCTGGATGTGAAGAAGAAGGAGATGGAGTTAGAATCGAAGGGTTCATTGTTTTTTTTACTCCCCCACTCTCTCTCTCTCTACAGAGAGTGCCGTTGAGATGAGGTGTTCCAGAGACTGTAGGGTTTAGCGAAGAGAGCGAAAGGGAGAAGATAGGGCGTTTTGGGGGGAGGGGGCGGAGATATAGATAGAATGAGAAGTTGATATTACACTTTCCTCCACCATTTTCTTTATATTCGCTAATTGCTCGTCCTTCCTGTACCCTTTTCTCAACGCTTGCCCAATGCAACGTAGCAATCTGGGGCCAGTGTTATAATAGTTCAAACCTATAGGGTAATCATTGCAATTTAGCGGAACCTCGGGGCTCAATTCGGAAACCCAAAGTAAATTTCGATAGCAAAAGCGAGTCCGGCGAATTCAATCCAAACGAGGCGTTTGGTCGGACGCACGAGAAATTGCAGCCTGAGCCGCGCCTCCGTCACGCCCCAAACATGGCCGTCTGTTCGCTTCGATTTCCATTCCCACAGTGGCTGGGAAACCAAGCTTCGACTCTCCGGTTACCAAAGCCGACAACACCGCGGCTACTTCTCGTTGTTGCTCGTGCTTCATTATCGACGGCGCCGCTGCCTCCGTCTTTGTCGCCCGCCACCGCTCAAACATTAGCTCCGCCGCCTGAAAACCAGACGGTGCAGCCCACCGCCATCAAATGGACTCCTTTCCGCAAGAAGAAAGTCGTAATGCGCGTCGGTTACGTCGGTACCGATTACAGAGGTCAGTATAATCCACCCTTCTTCTTATGCCCGCCTATATGTGCATATATACATATATATATATATATATATACATAGAGAGAGAGAGAGAGAGAGACGTATCTATATGTGTCTGTAACCGTTTGATTTTCTTGGTACTGTTTTACATTTGCAGGTCTGCAAATGCAAAGAGATGAACACTCGTTATCCAGTAAGTATATTCCCTTTTCTCTATCCCTTAATGTCAGCATTCGTTTATTTTGGTCGAAAGTAGTTCTAGGAATGGCTAGTGTTCTTTTATTCTGGATTTGGATGATGGAAAGTAGACCCTAACAGCAACTAAAAAGTCTTGAGATCGTTTGTGAAAAGCATAACAAAAGCAACTCACCGCTAACCGGAGCTACTTGGTATATTTTTCTACTTCAACTGGTTTTTTTCTTTCCTGTTCAAAATACGGGGTTGAAGCTGCATTCTATGTATTATTATTCCTCATTATTAGTAATACTTCTCCCTGCTGTCACTTCTTTTGGGCTTCAAACAGTGGGAAAATTTTATCTAGCTAAGTTCAGTTATCTTGGCTTTTCTTTATGGGTTTGCAATGATCATATTTCACTTTGCGTGTGCCCGTGCTTAATATGCAACTTTTGCAATAGCATTCCGATGAATTAGATTGTTTCTCAACAGTGGCCAGCCTGAGACGTGATTTATGCATGTGATCTGTTGTCTCTTCACAAATGTTTGCTTTATTGACCCCATTTAGTTTGTTGTCTGATTTCTAGCTGACTTTTTCAATTTGGAATTCCATGTCTTATTCTCATTGATACACATTGGTATCAAGTAACATGTTTTGGAATGTAGAGAACGTAATAGCTAGGTTTCTTATTCTAAAGTATTTGAATGTAAGGTTTGGTTCTTGCTTCATTTTATGCTGTTATACAAAATTATCAAGAATTGATTTATCATTGATGGCCATTTGGTAGATGGTGTATAAATTATGTATGTTTTTTCTCTATGCCTTTTTGAGTATGGCCAAAAGATTGACTACTTCTCATGCTTAATCTGCATAGCTAGCATGGATGGGATTTCCCTAAAGCATTACAATTTTGTAATGTAGCCATTGAGGAAGAATTGGAAAATGCTATTTTCAGAGCTGGTGGCATTCGTGATAGCAATTATGGGGATTTGAACAAAATTGGGTGGGCTAGAAGTAGTCGAACTGATAAAGGAGTAAGCTGCTTGGAAGGCATTCATTTATCTTATTCTTTACCTAGTACATTGACTGTCTATTACTTCGAATCATGCATCCAGTAATATGGTGACCTGATTTTCTAGTATTTTTGTTCTAGGTGCATTCATTAGCAACCATGATATCCTTAAAAATGGAAATACCTGAAAATGCATGGAAGGAAGACCTCAATGGCGTTTCTCTTGCAAATTATGTCAATGCTTTTCTTCCTAACAATATCAAAGTTTTCAGCATTTTGCCTTCAAGAAGGTGAGATATCGTGTATCTTGTAATACCATATGAAAATGTGCAGAACATCTGTTATGCATCCCATATATTTTATTTTATATAGGATTTATTGTAGATTTTGTGGTTATTTTAGTTGCTACAACCAGAAACTGGCCTGCTTTCTTGTAAAAAACTAAAATATAAAAATATAACCAAGGTCTCTGATTGATAGATTTCTTGTTTCAATGGTTTTCTATTTTCTTGGAGGAAAACAAAAACTGGTAATTTTGAATGACATAAGTATTTTAATTGTTGTCAAATTACCAGCCACTTAATCAAAGGAAAAATAACTTCGTAAAAGAAAAATATGTGAAGTCCCATCTAGATGCAAAAATATATACGGCATGAGAATGGAAATTCAAGATAATAACTCCCTGATGTTACAAATGGCTAGTTCAAGCCTTTGTTTTGCATGCATGCATAGAACTGTAAACTTTTTTGATTCACTAGAATTTCCTACTCTATGCATCTAATATGTACTGACTGAAATGGGGCTATCAAGTATCAACAGGGTGAGGAGGTCAACTGAGGTCAAAATAGATCATTATTAGTCAAAAAAAGAGGGATTGGGCTAGTCTTTTCCAAACAGAGCCTTATTATCATAATTAGTTCATGATCTTGGCCTGTGATACACTGCTGACTAGTAATATTGTTTGATTTGTCCTTATCCGTTCTCTTGATGGGATAAGTAACTTGGGTTTTTTTTCACCATACATATCTTTTAGCTGTATCCTTGTAAAGTTAGGGCTTGTAGTATTTTCTATTTCCTTTTTTTTTTCTCATTAATTTTATCATTTTATCACCTGGTTCAGGAGCTTTGATGCTAGAAGGGAATGTAATATTCGCAAATATTCTTACCTCCTTCCAGCTGAAGTGATTGGAATTAAGGAAACCTTCACTGCATCTGAAATTGATTATCATATATCAGACCTGAATGAAATACTGAGTTCTTTTGAGGTAAGTTTTGCTTCTGCTAATTGTTGCTCCTGTGGTATTGGAAGAAAGAAAGAAGTAGCTTTTCTATTATAAAGATCTGTTGATGCCACATGATCTACATATTCCTTGGAGGTCCAGGTGATATTGTTGCCTGCATGCATTTATCTGGATTTCCATTTGGTTAGTTTAGATCTATCTGTTGATAAGATGTTTCATACTCTTGAGATGTAATAAAAGTAAGTCAGAGAAAGAAGAATTTATTTTTTTTTTTTTTTTGCTGAATGTCAGAGGATGAACAATTATTTTGCTCTTTGGAGTTTTGATTATCTTTTTGGGTCCATTTGATACCATCTTTGTTGCATGCACTCACTAATATGGATTATCATTTGGTTAGTTTAGATTTATCTGATGATAAAATGTTCTGTACTCTTGAGTTGCAATAAAAGAGAGTAAGACAAAAGAAAACACACATATTTAGGTGAATGTCAGGGAAAGAACAATTATTTTGCAAATTTGGATCATCAAGACAGTGGTCTCTAGGGTCAATTCAGCACCAGCCTTTTAATTTTATTTTTGCTTGAAAAATGCTAAAGGCGTTTGGTTGCTAGCTTTTTTCCTTAAAAACACACACAAGTTTATTGAACAAAGAAGCACAAAAGGCTTAAAAATGAAAACCGTAAAAAATGATATTTTTTAGATTTTTTTTTTCAATTTAATTAGAGAGATATATTTTCATATCTTTTTGCAATCCTTTTCATAAGATATAGTAGTGGTCCTATTCTAGTTGTGCTGTTAGGCTCCTCAGTGAACAGGGCTCTCCACTTTGCAAGGGTGGGGAGAATATCGTTTTCATATGCAGTCTTACTCTTGTTTTTCTGCAAAGTAGCTGCTTCTACAACACCCTTTCTATGACTTCCTAGTCACAAAGGAGCAACCTTACAATTCTACCAAGTCTTGCCCTCTAAGGATTCTGTTAGTATTTTCTAAATTATGCTACTATAAAAAATGATTAACAAACAATCCGTCTTAGCTTTCTTTAAGTCTTTTTTTTCCCTACTACTGTTTTTATTCAGTTTTTAACAGAAAAAGCTGGTGCACAACAGAGCTTTAGTCATGTTGCATTTATCTTAGTTCTAAAAAGCTACTTTCAAACATTCAGTGTCTTGCCTCTGTAGGCCTTACTGTTTTGCCTTGGTGACATTACTAATCCGATCCCTGTAGACCAGGTTAGAGTACTATATCATTGTTTTAACTCATCAGAGTTGAGTTCTACTCAGCCAGAAATAATGATGGAGATAAGAAATTTTATTTTAGTTGTGTGATTTTAGTTACTTTTAGGAATTACATTTTTATGTCTAGTTGTGTGATTTTAGTTACTTATAGGAATTACTTTTTTATGCGTACTCCTATTTCTGAGTTTTACATTTTTCCATATCGGCTGTCAGGAATTTTAAATTTTATTTGTACTTTAATTTGAATTCCATTTTAGTTAGTATTTCATGTTATTTTTTTTGTTTTCTAATGAGGATTGGATGCCTAGTTTGGTAAGATTAGTGAATTTATGAATACCTCACAAGTGTAGGGACCATTCAGCCTTTGATTTTTGATTATTCAATGAAGGAAATTTTACTATTTCCCTTTCTGTTTTCTTCTCCTTTAGTTCTCTCTCTCTTCTTCTCATCCGTTATTCGTTTCTTCTTCTTCTCTTGATTTTCCTCTTTTCTTTGTTGCTTCTTCTGTTCTTTCTCTTCCATTTTCTTCTTTCTCTTTCTCTCTTTGATCCTATTTTAATTTCTTTTTGGCTCTGACAGCTTAAGAGATTTTATAACCCCACCAAGTTTTGGTTGCTTTTGTTGTGCCCTGAAGACATCTGCTAATCGTTCATGGTGTTTCTAAACAGAAGAAACTATGTATAGGTTAGCATGGGATCATCTGTTGATCATCTTGTTTCTGTAAATGGTGTTGCAGGGAGAACATCCTTTTCATAATTATACAATACGATCCAAGTATCGGAAACCAATACCTGCAAAACTGTTATCAAGAAAGGATAGAAGAGAAAGATACCCCGAGAGACATGAAAGTGATGCAGAAGAAATTCTTGAGGTGGATGATTTGGCAGTGAGAGATGTTGAGGGAAAAAATGATGGTTCATCACAAATACAATTCCTAGTTTCTGACAATCATCTATCAGAAAGCTGGAATGACAATGGGAATGGTATGAAGGGCCGAGATGCTCATTTAGCCATTAAGGCCAGATGGTTACATGAACCTGATGAAAAGGACAAGCTTAGTTCTTCACATTTTAGAAAGATTTACCGGTGCTGCTGTGGAAAACTGGAACAATTTCTTGGAATAAATTATGTAGAAGTTTCCATATTTGGAGAATCATTCATGCTGCATCAAGTAAGTTTCTTGGTTACAAACTCTCAAAACAGTTTCTTAGAAGTCTTTAATTTTGTTTTATGTAATGTTTGCATTAAGGGCCAAAGGCATAGAGGCTAGAGCACAATGCCGTGATGCAGATGTCCTTGATTTCAAACAAAATTTTGCATGGGCAGTCATTGTAGTGAAAGAATTGAGAAGAATACTTTAGTATAAACTTCTCTGTGTATATGATGAAAAATAAATGGAGCTTGGAACTAAACTCGAGAGAAAATTGCCAATACATTCTCTGATACCATGAAAGAAATAGAAAACTAAAGAAAAAATGAATTGAGATATAATGAGAGAGAGAGAGAGAGAGAGAGATTAGTGGTAAAACCCATAAGGCTTGTTTCGATGGGAGAAACTTCATATTACTGTTTCTTTTTGTGCAGCTCAGTCCAACATCATATTTTTATCATTTATACTTATCTCTATCTCATAATCGGGACACTAAGTAGTTGGTTTGAAGAAAATTTGCTGAAATCTCTCTCTTTGGTCCCCTTTATATTTCTTCTTTTATTCTTCTATCTTCTGCAATTTTCATGCTGTCTTACATCACAGTGCCTTAGTTGCTTTATGGCATCCTTTAATGCGTGCTTGCTTCAGTTTGATCTTCTTAGATACTCTCACTTAGGTATCAATTCTCATGATTTATGGACAAGATGTGTATGAATTATTGATTTGGAAGTATTGCCACCTAATTTTGCTCAACATGCCGGGGAGCAACTGATGTTCCCAACAAATTACTTATACATGCCTTGACCTTGGCACACTGGAAGTTTTAGAATGTGTTGATGTGGTTATACATGGATCCTGTTTAACATGGAGCAACCAACAGCATTTAGCTTCTCATTGTTAAACATTAACCATATGTTTGGCACTAAATCTTTTCAACAGAAAGGGAATTGAAAAGAAAATGAGATTGCTTATGTTCATGCAGTTCTACAAGCATATAAGACAATCTGTTTTCCTTTCCTTTTCTTTCAGCAACTCCTAGTTTCGAGCATAGCATAAAATATGTTGGGACATTAACCCACTCTTCGTATTGTATTTGTGTTCTACCCATGCATCTATTCTTAACATATGGCATTGGACCAGATCCGTAAGATGGTAGGAACTGCTGTGGCTGTAAAGCGTAATTTACTCCCCAGGGATATTCTAAAGTTGTCACTGGCCAAGTTCTCTCGTATTGTTCTGCCTCTTGCCCCATCTGAAGTTCTCATTTTGAGGGGAAATAATTTTCAGCTAAGAAACCAACCTGGCAATGTAACAAGGCCTGAAATGATAACATTGGTTGAATCTGAAGAAATTCTGAAGCCAGTTGATGAGTTCTACAATTCGATAGTGTTGCCTCAGATTGCAAAATTCTTAGTTCCTTCAAAATCCCCTTGGAAGGAGTGGGTTGAGACATTGGATGCAAATACAAGCATCCCAGAAGCAGAACTGGATGAAGTCAGGAATGCATGGGAACTGTGGAATGAAAAGTTTCAGCAGACTAGAAAAGGTGCTGCATCAAAGTTGAGAACAAAACAGCTCAAAGAAGGTGCGTATCTGAATTTAAAGAATTTGATTTATTGTCTAATTAACCACACGTTCTCTGACTAGCATTTCCTTTAATATTTTTGCTACTCACTTGAGCAAGACTTAAAATGGTTTTGAAAGTTCTTTCTCTGAAACTGACAAATAGGTCAGATGTGTTTGGCTTGCATATGGTTTGCATGTGCCAGTGGAGTTTTGGATTGGTAATGAAAATGGGTAGGCTGATATGCTACTCAGACTATTCATGAAGTTGCCAAAAGAACAAGAACTGGCTCATGGCCAACCATCAGTAATAGATAGTTAATAATGATTGATTGTTGCTGCTTTTGTAACAATTTGTGTTTCATTCGGCATGAATTTGCCTCATGCGACCTTCCTAGGATTCCTCCAAATTCTCCCCAAGGCTTTCTTTGGCAGAGATTTAGTGGTGGAATGAAACGAAAATGAGTTGATTAGCGTTTCCTTGTGCAATAAGTTATCACCGATGATTTGAAGAGTATTCCTTCTTTTTTGCTTTTTCCAGATGGCAGGAGAATATCCATTTGAGGGGTTCTCGTCAAAATTCACAGCCATAAAACTGGCCATCAATGGACTAAGCACAGAGGGGGGCAATCAGGAGTAGTTCTACCGAAACCAGGAAGCAATTCTGGGCATCATGTTTAAGCTGAAACTGGATATGTTTTACTTCATACTTGAGCCTATCTTGCATGGAGATGGAGCCAAACTCTGTACTACTGAAGACGGTGACACATGTATTCTCTCTTTTGACCGATTTAACAGACATACTTGCATTGTTAGAAAAAAAAAAAAAACCTATGTTCCATATGGAAAAAACTTGAATTGAATTTGTGAAGCCTCATGTGGTCTGTGTAGTTAGAGCTTTCGCTGAGCTGATTGTTATCCCAACTTCATTATTAATAAGATTGCACCCTTTACCGTCGCCAGTTGTGCAGCACAGGGTTAGGTGGGTGATTTAATTTTTGCTTGGTGGAGTCCACATCGGTGAAGACAGGATGTTATATTGCAAAATAGTATTAGAGTAAGGTTTAGATATGTTCTTTCTTTTCTTTTTTATTTTTTTTATCATTGTTATGAGTGTAATGGGATACAACATAGTCGACGTCAAACTAAGTTAAGGCCAACTATCCTTTTGAGAGAATGACATGAATTTTTTTTTTTTTTTTTTTCGAGAGTGACATGAATTAGGTAAAAAAGAATGTTTCTATTTCTTTTTTTCCTTTGTTTTGTTGGGAAAGAATGTCACATTTCCCTTTCTAAGATTCAATACTAATCACACTTAATTAATTATTTTTAGTATGTGAGTTTGTGACATTAGGATATGTTTGATATGAGATTATACTTTTTTAAGTTCAATTTAGATTACCATTGAAATATAGGATGTGGTGTCTATTCACGTGAGAGTAGTTTATAAAATAAAATAAAATATTATTTAGCTTGTTGACACTTAAAAAGCATAATTGTCAAAATAAAAAAAGATAGAAAAGGAAATTAAGTGAAAAAGTGACCAAATTAATAATATAGAATAAATGGAAAATGAGGATCCAATTAGAAAATAAATGAGAAATGCAATATTAGAAATCCTACAAATAACTTTTCTTTTAGACCTCTAATTGTAGAATCCATTTTAGGTAAAGCCATTTTCAACCCAGTTGACCTGACTTAGTCAAAATTGAGTTTGACTTGACCTTGAAAACAGATTTTGACCTTATTTCAAAAAAAAAAAAAGAAAAAATCTCCAACCCTGTATTTCCAAAAACAATAGGACAAACCTGGGAATTTAGGCTTATGTTAACATAAAATTATTAATATGTTTTAAGGTTTACGACATAGTTGGAAATATATTACACAAGGGTTAGTAGGTGTCTACTTCTAAAAATTATTCCCCTACAATCAAGAAATAAATTGGATAAATACCACTCATTTCTATTATAATTTGAATTATATTTTTACAGACATTTTGCATAATTGACTTTTGATATATTTGTCACGAGATTATATATATATTTCAAAATCACTGTACCATATCAATGGATATCTAAACATGAGATATATATATATGTATTACACACTTAATATAAAAAAAATTGACTCAAAATTACATAATTTAGAAATGTGTTTGAAATAATAAAAAGTTTGAATATTTAAATAAAAAAAATATGTAAGTAGAGGGACTAAAATATGTATTTGAACATTTTTAAATAGCCATGCATTTCTTCTCACTCTCTTCCTCTCCTAGGTCATCATATGCCTAGCTTATGCTATACTAAAAAGACCTTCACAAGTTCGAATTCTATACATACGACGCCGAACCCCACAAGCACTGGTACGAGTCCTCTCTCAACTCCTTCTTCCCTGTAGCCACTTCTAGTGAAACCAATTATATATCTTCTTCACATTTATGATCAGATCAATTTCCATGGCTTCTCTTTGCAAAGCTCCCACCTTTGGAGGCCAAGAAGCTCGAATTAAGGTCTCCTGATGGCATTATGGTCGTAAATTTCAAGTCCAACAACGTACTTCAAACTACAATCGAGGTCATCATAGTTTTTCGGCTTGAAGACCACCAATAATAATTCCAGGTTGTTGAAGGAATCTGCTTTAGGGTCCAGTCTAGCTAGTTGTGATATTGGAGTTTGGCCAAAGAAGAAAAGTTCCAATGACTGATGGGGCTTGGATGTTGGCAAAGTTGCATTGTTGAAAAGGATTTGTTGGCCACTTCATGCACTCAAAAGTTAATTGGAGCAAAGGTTTAATTACGTCGCTGCCTCCATTACCATCATTGGAGAAGGAGAGAGAGGAGAGAGCGAGAGGAAAGGGAGTGAGTACATTGCAAGAGGAGAGAAAGGGGAATTAAGAGAGTATAATGGCATTTTTTATAATTAAAAATATTAATTGTGATTTTGTTAATTAACTAGAGAGATTAAATAGTTCCCCTTTTTGAATCTCAAATTAGTTGCTATATATAAATTTTCAAAAATGAAGAGGAGATCCGTGAATTATGCCCAATCTTAAGAGAGTACTGTTACTCTAATTTATGCTAATTAATGAATATTATGATTTTGTTATAATATATATGATGATTAGAGTTTTCAGTAGAATATATCGGATGAAAGAAATAGGTTGCTTTGGGATTAATTACGTACCATCGGTTGTGTTCCTAGCTAGCTAGCTAGCTAGAGGAATGGATCATCATATATGGGTGTGCGTGCGGCAATGCAACGGACTTCCAAGCTACTGTCTTCCATTTTTGTGATTATATATATACATTATCGATCTACAATTTTCTCACTGGATTATTCAGCTTTGGAGAGATTGAGCAGCTACCTAGCTAGCTAGATATATTAAAGGCGTTTTGGGGGCGTAGAGAGAGAGAGAGAGAGAGAGAGAGAGAAAGAGCAGGAACTTGTTGGGTCTGGTAGTTAATTTGTAGTTGTAAATAAAAATGTTGGAATTAATGGATTGAATATGTGAACTGAAAAAGTCTCTAAAATTGGACATGACTGTTTATACAAGGTGCCAGTGAATAGACATGTTTATTTGGATTTGAAAGGTGCAAAGGAAGAGATATGTACCTTTATTAAAGAGTGCAATTTGAACTCTCACGTCACACCCAAATTATATAAAAAGATGCGATTAGAAGATGAAGATTAAATTAAGTCAAATAATAAGATTTTTTTATAGTTGGACACTTGGAAATGGGTCAAACAACATGACATTTCCAGATTAGACACTTAGAAATTATAAGTAGCATCCTCTATATTCCATTTTCTCCATCCAAAAAATCAATTCAAGTAAATTGATTTCTTTCTTTCTTCCTCCAATATACTTCCTTTCTATAAACTTTGATTATTGTCAAATGTATGAGATTCTAATATCTTTTCTCTAGTCAACAAGGAGAGTACTATCAACTTTGGTTTCGCCTGTCAAAATTAGTATAGTGTTGTACTAATTCTTAGAAAAAGTGTTGTATCTTGCGAGACAGACGCTCATTGGTCATTTAGTACCATTGAAGGGACAAAATCTCTCTTAAGGAGATTTGTTTCAACATACCTCACTTAAGTCTGGTTCTATGTTCTTTTTCTAAATCTCCTGTCATTATACAATTGTGTTTTCATTTTATTGTTAATGTGCATATTATCCTAGTCAAATTCAGGTTTTTTACAACAATCTTAAGACATATTTTCTTTTATCTATTACAAGCTTTTATTGTGTACTTATTATTTGTCAGTATTATGACTAGTTCAAGTGTGCCACCTAGTGGGGGGAACAAATCAATTCCTAGTGTTACTCCATTCATCATGCCTTTGGCATCCCAACATGAGAAACCTGAGAAATTCAATGGCACGGATCAGCTCTTGGTGTTACTCCATTTTTTGCTGCCATTGGCAGCAAAAAATGTTAAATCTCACTACGTTGAATCTTTTCAAATTTCTCAAGAAAGAATGTCCTGCACATTTCAAAGAGAATCCTAATGACAAAGAAGTCCAATTAGAAATTGGTGCATGGAAGCATGCTGATTTTCTATGTTGAAATTACATCCTAAATGCATTGGATAATTGGTTATACAATGTATACAATTCAATCCAGACGGCTAAGGAGTTGTGGGAGTCTCTTGACAAAAAATACAAGACAGAAGATGCCAAGACAAGAAAATTTGTCGTCGGCAAATTTCTGGACTACAAAATAGTTGACAACAAGACTATTATCAATCAAGTAAAAGAGATGCAGATCATCCTACATGATATTGCAACCGAGGGCGTGATATTAAGTGCGTCTTTCCAAATAACTGCTATAATTGAGAAGCTACCTCCATAATGAAAAGATTTCAAGAATTATCTCAAGCATAAACGTAAAGAGATAAAACTGGAGGATCTTATTGTTCGTCTTCACATATAGGAAGACAACAGGGTTGCAAAAAAGACTTTTTACAACTAGATGGAGACCAAGGCTAACATGATAGAGGACTCCAAGTTAAAAAGAATAACAAGAGAAAGCATTCTGGATCATTCAAGGACAAAGACAAGAATGCTAAGCGATTCAAGTGAAACTGTATAATGCCGCAATAAAAAAAAGTATAGGGAAGAATATGTATAAGCCTCCCCAAGCCAACATGATAGAAGTAGACCACATTACGATTGATATTGCTAGCATGAACTTGTCTATAGTTGTGTTAGAAGTCAATTTGTATCTAATGCCAAGGACTGATGGTTGGACACAAGAGCTACCAAGCATATTTGTGGAGATAGAGGTATGTTCGTTGATTATCAAAAGATAAACCATGATGAATATCTATACATGGGCAATTCGGCAACATCTAAAATTGAGGGAACTTAAAAAGTAATCTTAAAATTCACATTTGGAAAGAAGCTAACGCTTAATAATGTTGTGTATGTTCCAGAGACATTAGGAAGAATTTAATTTCCAATTCTATACTTAGTAAGAAAAGGTTTAAAATGACCTTTCAGTCTAATAAATTTGTACTTATTAAAAAGGGTATATATGTTAGTATAGAGGCTATCTTATGGATGGATTGTTCAAAGCCAATGTGGTTGTTGTGGACAACAAATCCAAATTCATGTACCCAAAGATTATCATGAATAATAATAATTTTTCTTCTTACATGCTTGAGTCCTCATGTTTATGGCATAACAGATTAGGTCATGTTAACCATGCTTCTTTTAGAAAGTTGGCAAATTTAGGACTTATATCTAAACTGGAATTAGTAGATAAACACAAATGTCAAATTTATGTTGAAGCTAAGTTTGCTAAGAAACCTTTTAGTTCGAGTGAAAGGAATAGTGAACCGTTAGGCTTAATACATAGAGATATATGTGATCTAAAATTTGTTCAAAGTTGAAGTGATAAACAATATTTTATCACATATATTGACGATCACACTAGATATTGTTATGTGTATTTATTAAGTAGTAAAGATAAGGCTTTGAACGCTTTTATCACTTACAAGAATGAAGTTGAAAATCAACTTGGTAGGACAATTAAGATATTGAGATCCGATAGAGAGGTAGAGAATATGATTCATCATCATTTGATGAATTATGTGCCAATTTTAGAATTATTTACCAAACTACAACACCATACTCTCCTCAGCAAAATGGAGTTGTTAAAAAGAAAAATAGAACTCTTAAAGATATGGTTAATGTTATGCTTATTAGTTTTGGATTATCTCATAACTTGTGAGAGGAAGTAGTGCTTATAGCTTACTTTATTTTAAATAGAGTTCCCCACGAGAAGACTAGATTAGTACCCTATGACATGTGGAAAAGTAGCTAGAAAGCTTGCATACAAAGAGTGCGATTTTGTTCACCCCATTTAATGAGGGGATGAAATAACCCCCGTGAAAAGCTAAGGTGGTGTTCTATTTGTGTTTCAGTTTTAAGTTTTGAGTTTTGAATTCATTTTTAGTTTTGTGTGTTTGACTGTCTGTTTTAGGATTATTGAAAATGCGTTCTTTTTGTCATTCTGAAAAAATGTTTCTCAAAACTAAAAATTAGAAAACGCGTTCTTTTTGAAATTTTGAGAAAAAATATTTTATGATATTTTATTTAATAAATTTGATTCAAAGTAAATTATAAATATTTATTAATAAATTATAATTTTAATTTAAAGAATTTAAAATATAATACCAAAAATAACTAATGATTTAATCATATATAATAATGTATTAAAATTACAAAATATTTTTTAAAATTATTTTTAATTTGACTCAACTAATAATTTTATAATAAAATTATTTTTACTTACAAATTAAAATTTGACATTAATTTTAAAATTTAGATTACCCACAACATAAATATTAAAAAAAATTATAAATCATAAAATAGCAAAAGAAAAAGTTTATCTAAAATTTTAAAAATATTATTAAAAAGAAAAATTAATAACAAAAACCATAATACATAAATCATAATACATATTTTGGGCGTGGAGGCAGAAGAAATGGCAGGGAAGAATGGCCGAAGCTGAAGGAAGAAATGGCAAGGAAGAAATGGCCGAAGCCGAATGAAGAAATGGCAAAGGGCAGAAGAGACGACTGGCGGTGGCGATGGTGATGGCTGGGCGTGGAGGGCGGTGGCGGGCGATGGCAGTGGCGATGATGGCAGTGGCGGATCTGGGAGTGGCGGGCGATAGCGATGGCGGTGGTGGCGGATTTGGGAGTAGCGGTGGTGTCAGTGGCGAGCGATGGCGATGGCGGTGGAGGATGCGGATCTTGGCGTGGAGGACAGTGGCGGTGGTGTCGATGGCGGATCTTGGCGTGGAGGGCGATTGCAGTTGTGGCGATGATGTCGGTGGTGAGCGGTGGCGTGGAGGGCGATGGCAGTGGTGGTGGAAGATCTGTGTTGCTTGTTGGAAGAGAAAGTGGAGCTTGGAAAGGAGAAGGCAGAGGGAATGCGTGAGGCGGAAAACGCTTGCGTTTTTTGCGTTTTCAATTTTTACTGTATTTTGGCTGAAAACAACCAAAACGTTTTTTTGCTGTTTTCCATTTCCTTCACAATTTTTTTCCTTGTTTTTGAAAACGCGTTTTTGAAAATAACAAAGAGAACACATTTTCGGTGTTTTGAAAAATTGAAAACAGAAAACGGCTCGAAAATGCCAAAGAGAACAGGCCCTAACAACCTCTCATCTCTCTATTTCCCTCTTCTTCTCCAGCCAACCTCATGCCGTCGTCATCGCCTCCTTTTCTCTCGCGTCGACCACCGAGGTTTCCTCGCGCGTCAACCACCTCATCTCGTCGTTGCATCCTCGTCTCACCAACTGCAAGGCGAGGATGCAGAGATGAGGCGATGATGAGGCGACAATGCAGCGGCGGGGCGATGCACAGAAAGGCGGTGGTGGCGAGGCGAGGTGGTGCGTGGCAAGGCAACGATGCATCGACGAGGTGAGGCAATGCGGTGATGAAAGGAAAGAGGCGAGAGTGTAACACCCCAATTCCCGGGAGCGTTAACGTAACGTAAGATTCCGGGGATAAATTTTTTTTCAAATAAAAACCCATCACAAAAACCATTCCCCGAAGATCCCGTTACACCTTCTCAATATATCAACTATGAACCATTAATAAACCAAGACAAGTTCACCAACACAAATGCGGAAGCTAGATCGAAACCTTAACAGGTCATAACCGAAACCACTTTATTTATATATAAAGTTGCACCAACGTTTACATGACGTTTTCAAAAGTAAATAACATAAATGATAAGACATAATGTAAACTATCCACTAATCGCCGTTACTCCTCGACGATCCCTTTCCCTTTTGCACTGCTGCCTTCACCTGGAACTTTTGAATATTCCAGGGACAAAGTCCAAATTAGATGATGAATCATTTAAGTGAGAGTTCAAAACACATTTTTCATGAATAATGCAAGACATGAAATAAACCAATACACCCGGTAAGCCCTAGCTCAAGAGAATTCCCACGCGCTTAACCCTACCACGGGAAAAGAGCAATCTCTCTAAAAGCTATGCCACCACACCGACTCGACGACACTACGACGCGACGCGATTCTAGCTTAAATGGGGCTGCCAACGCATCTCACCAGAATACGTTCCCACCTTAAACATCCACGAACCACCATACAATCCCAACTCCAAAATTTCACATGGACCACCTAGTCGTCCTAGTGCAACTTCCCTGGCCAAATGGCCTGGCACGGAAATCAAGGCGGCTATCCTGACATGCCCACCAGCATCAGATACCCCTATTATTCTGTCACGCCCTTGGAGAATTACGGCTACACTATCCAGACAACATCCTAGGCTGACATCTCACATGAACAACAGAGTATGGACCACCTAGTCATCCTAGTGCAACTTCCCTGACCAAACGGCCTGGCACGGAAACCAAGGTGGCTATCCTGACATGCACACCAGCATCAGATACCCCTATTATTCCGTCATGCCCTTGGAGAATTATGGCTACACTATCCAGACAACATCCGAGGCTGACATTCCATACGTACACACAAAACGCAAGACAATGCCACATTTCACAATTCAATGCATCATATAAACAACAATTTATAAAATGCAATGCACAAGTTCAAAACATTTAGGGACAAACCTCCCTCATAAATCCAACCGTCACCAGTTACCATTTCAATGCACAAAACCATTTTGCATGAAATCACCACATGTTCAGATAGAACAAGCACAATAAATCAAGTTTTGGGGACGAACACTCACAAGAAAGCCAAATTTTGGTAGCGAACAACTCACAACTTAAAACCAAATTTTTGGGTTAGAACCACTCACCTTGAAAGAAACTCAGAACACCTCGAATCTTGTGCCCAACCTCAATTTTCGTGCAACTCCTCAAGTCTTTTAACCAAACCACCTCCTTACAGGTCCTCACGCGCTGCCCAAGTGCTCTACGCGTGTGATGTTTCGCATATGCTTAAAAAGCCCTCTATCCATTAAACCCGAAGCACTCTTGTCTAGCACGAACTTCTCAAAATTTTGAATGAGAAACCTTTGGCTATGAACCCTATTTATAGGTTTTGGAAACTTAGCCACCAAGAAATGTATATTCTGCAATCATTTCAAATCTTCCAAAATCTTTTACAATCATTCCAAATCTTCTAAAGATCTTCTGCAATCATTGTAAATCTTCCAAGATATTATATAATCATTACCAAATCTTCTAAGATTTTATATAATCATTATTATCCAAATCAAATCTTATTCAAATCATCTCCAACAAAATCTTATCAAAATTTTATCTTATCCAATCAAATCTTATCCTTAAAGTCATCATGAGCCTTCATCTTATCTCTAACGTCATCATAAGGCTTCATCTTATCTCTAATATCATCATGAAATTTCATCTTTATCACTAAAGTCATTTACGAGGCTTTTCCTGAATTTTCCAAATGCCCCTAGTAAAAAGGTTTCAATAATTACACTTTGACCCGAACTTTTGGGTAATTGCACTTTAACCCTTTTCAACATGGTCCCCGGACTAATTTTTAATTGTATTTTAGTCCCAAAAAAATAGATTAATTACGCTAATGCCCCTAATTTTTAGGTAAATTACACTTTTATCCCAACCTCAAAAATTACGATTTTTCCCCTGGCTCAAAAATTGAACTTCTCTTTAAAGACCTTTATAACCATTTGAAATATCCCAAAACACTCTCTTTAAAATTCCGAAAAAATATCGTTTCGATCTCCCTTTGTCAATTTCGAAAAAACTGCACTTAAGCCTGACTCTTCGTTTTACCTACAAACCCTTTTGTTTCTTCCAGAAACTACTGAAGGGTTACTCTATATGCCAAATATGAACTTCCTTAGGGTTCCATTGACTTCCCGGATGCCCCGTACGATAATTTGGTATTTCAGCCTAAATCACAATTGCCTTTTTTAGCTGTACCGGGAACCATTCCCGATCCAACTTCTTTTGATGCCTAAAATCATAACTCGTATTACTTGTCGATACTATACCATTTCCCTTGGCTATCTAGGGTCCAGGGTACTCCCTCTGACTAATTCGATCGTCCAAAGTTGCGTTAGTGTACCCTATAGTCTTATTTTCCACAAAGTCCATTTATGCCCTTCATAAAATATTATTTATGACCTCAAATCATTCTCGGGTATTACAGAGAGCAAGGGAATGAAAGAGAGAAGAGAAAGAGAAACGGGGTAGGGGAGAGCCCCCCACCCAAAATGACCTTTTTACCCCCCCTCCCCACCAAAATAACGGGGGTAAAGTTACCCCCATTAAAATGGGGTGAACAAAATCGCACTCGCATACAAATACTTGAAAGTGTAAGGGTGTTTAGCCAAAGTAGTTGTACCTCTTCCTAAAAAGATCAAGTTAGGTCCTAAAATTGTTGATTGCATTTTCATTGGATATGCAATGAATAGTAGTGCATACAGATTTCTCATACATAAATTTGATATAAGTGGCATTCATGTAAACACCATTATTGAATCTAGAGATGCAGAATTCTTTGAAGATGTGTTCCATTCTAAAGAAGATAATGATAATACTCAAAAGAGAACACATGAAAATGCATTTGAAAAGGATAAAGAATCTAAACCTAGCTAGAAGGAGCAAAAAGAGCCAAAGTAGCAAATCTTTTAGTCCAAATTTTATGACATATATGGTTGAGAATAAGCCTCAAACCTTTACGGAGGCTATGTCTAACCCCAAAGCTTCATTCTGGAATGAAGTTGTTAATAACGAAATAAAATCCATTTTAAGTAATAATACATGGCAATTGGTCGATCTTCCTTCTAGAATTAAACCAATTGGTTATAAATGGATTTTCATAAAAAAGTTAAAGCCCGATGGTTCAATTGATAAATTCAAGGCTAAACTTGTTGTCAAATGATATCTTTAAAGAGAAAGTATTGACTATTTTGACACTTATTCACCGGTAACAAGGATTACTTCTATTCAAGTTTTAATTGCTATTGCAGCCTTGTATAATTTGCATATACATCAAATAGATGTAAAAACTGTATTTTTAAATGGTGATTTAAATGATGAAATATACATGAAGCAACTTGAAGGCTTCAAAATAAAAGGACAAGAACACAAAGTGTGTAAACATTGTCAAATCTCTTTATTGTTTGAAGAAAGCTCCTAAACAATGGCACGATAAGTTTGATAGTGTCATGATAAGAAACAGTTTCATCATAAATGAATGTGATAAATGTGTCTACTCCAAGAAATTTGGAGAAGCACATGTACTTGTTTGTCTTTATGTAGATGGCATGCTCATACTAGGAACCAATATGGATATCATCAACAAGACAAAGAAAATGCTCACCAACAACTTTGATATAAAAGATATGGGTGAAACAGATATAAAAGATATGGGTGATATAGATGTGATACTGGGAATGAAGATCTCTAGAACATCTAATGGGATAACATTATCTCAAACACATTATGTTGATAAAGTGATTGAGAGGTTCAAGTCCTATGGAACTAAAGAGACAAATAATCCATTTCTTGCATATGTTATTCTTTACAAGAATACCATAAATGGAAAGTTATAGTTAGAATATTCTCAAATAATTGGGAGCCTTATGTACTTAATGAATTGTATAAGGCCGGATATAGCTTACGCAATGAGTAAGTTAAGTAGATATACAAGTAATTCAAGTACCAAACATTGGAGTGCTTGACAAGTACTGGGTTACTTGAAGAGAACCAAAGAGTATGCAATACATTATGGAAAATATCCTTTAGTCATTGAAGGATATAGTGACGCAAATTGGATTTCAGAAAATGATGAATTCAAATCAACTAGTGATTATGTATTTACTCTTGGTGGTGGTATTATATCTTGGAAATTTTCTAAGTAAAAGTGTATAGTTCATTCCACTATAGAATTAGAATTTACAGTTTTAGATAAAGCTAGAGAAGAAGCAAAATGGTTAAGACAATTTATAAAAGATATTCTAATATGGCCAAAATCGGTGCCCACAATATGCATTCATTGCTATAGCCAAGCAACTATAGCTAAAGCACAAAATTGTGTATAATGGTAAATCACAGCATATTTGTCATAGGCATAATATTGTTCGACAATTGCTCTCTAATGGAACAATATCAGTTGATTTTGTGATATCAAAAGATAATCTAGCAAATCCGTTTATGTTATCAAAAAAATGAATAAACTGCGCATCGAGGGAAATGGAGTTAAAGCCTAAAGACTAATGAATCATTAATTTTAATGGAAACCTAACCTGACGGCTGGAGATCCCATGCATGGACTAGATTCCTAGTTATGAATGGCTCGATGAGAAGCACTTATGAGTATAACTCCTCCCCATTACTATATATGATGCAAATAAGTGCTTGTGTTAAGAATAAGCTTTGCTTTTAATTATGCCTATAGTTTGTAAAAGTACAAGTGGAGTATGGTAGGATACTTTTCATAGGACATCACCTATGTGAGTGAACTAGGCCGGTTCTATGAGAATTTTTTTAGACGAATTCTTTAAAACACTTGCAAAACCCAAGAGAGTTCAGGGTCGAAATAATGAACACAATAGAGAAACCACGACTTGATAAAAAGGGTAGTATGTGAGGTCTATTGTTTGGGATTGCAATAACGATTAATAGTTCAAGACTCTAAGTTTATTGATTAGCCAAGTGAGTATGATAGGCTTTCACTAGTGAAGGTTCAAAGTGAAAGCTACCTATCTCGATGTACTATTTTTCAGACAGTGCTCTTCTTCATCTTCCTAATTCTGTGTTGACTTCTTCCATTCATGTGGGGGATTGTTGGAATTAATGGGTCTTCAATATGTGAATTGGAAAAATTGGACTCAATTGTTCGTACAAGGCGTGGATGAGTGGACATGTCTATTTGGATGTAAAAGGTGCAAAGAAAAAGATATGTACCTTCGCCAAAGAGTGCAATCTGGACCGTCAGGTTGCCCCCCAAATATGAAAGAATACGATCTGAAGATCAAGATTAAACTGGATCAAACAACATGACTTTTTACAGTTTGACACTTGAAAATGGGTTAAACAACATGACCTTTCATGATCGGATACTTGAAAACTATAAATAAACAAGGAAAATACTATTAAGTTTGGTTTCGCCTATCAAGGTTAGTATAATATTGTACTAATTCTTGAAAAAAGTATTGTATTTTAGGAGATAGACATCCATTCATCCTTTAGCACTATTTGAAAGGGTGAAATCTGTCTTAAGGAGATTTGTTTCGACATATCTTATTTCAATCCGATTCTATGTTCTTTTTCTAAATCTTCTTTCATTATACGACTATGTTTTCATTTTATTGTTAATGTGCATATTATATCCTAGTCATATTCAGGTTTCTTACAACAAAAAAGACATGCATTCACATGATAATTAACCTAATACTGGAAGTGTACTGTTTGGAGTCTCTGCGGCATTCATGGCAATCATTGATTCACGTGTAGCTCAAACTTATCTCTCTCTATAAAATATATATGTGGAAGCCTCATGAGATTTATCCTTCGACAGGAAGCTTCATGATCAATTGATTATTCTTGGGTCTGATCGCTCCTGATTCCTCTCCATTTCTGGATGGCTTCAAGCACCTCTTGTTTCACTCCTTCCGCATCTACCTTCTCATTATCATCATCCCCTCGCTCTTTACGGTCCTTGAACATCCAAATTAAGTATACACTCCACTCATCAGCACTAGCTTATAAATCGAAGCTATGGAACTGTGTGTTGACGAGAGATGATCAATTAAAGATGCGCATGAATAAGAACTAAAAAAGAATTCAGGTTCTTACGTTTCCAGAAACAGCTGCTTCTAGATGGAAGTTCTCTGAACAAGAAACCCTAGCGTGGAGAACATCGAGTCCCACATCTTCAAGGGCTTCTAATATGAAAACGAGCAAACCCGCGCATTTGGCTTCAGAAAGCACGGTCACTAGAAACCTCTCTTTCTCTTCCTTCTGTTCTACGTTGACCTGCGGAAGAATTAACACCCAGAAAACCCTATAGCAATAGGAGCAAAACAGTATTGGTAACTCAACCGGAAATACTCCTAATACGATCTGAGATCTACCACAGGGAATGGATTCTGGGCAGCGGAGTTTTGTGCTTGGGCAACGTCGCCGTCATCATCATGTACTCTCTCCATATTTTCCTTCAGCTGTTTCGCGTACTTGAACTCGTCGAAGATGACGGATGGTCTCTTTCTCTGAAAAGATATTAACTAGAAGCACAAAAACACAGCAAACTAGATTAGATTATCAGCAATAAATTATTTCTTCCATATAGAAGAAGAAGAAGAAGAAGAAGAAGAAGAGGGGTTTAATAAGAATTAATGGAGAGAATTACAGGCAACTGTAGCTTCCTGTAGTTGGCGGCTTTCTCTTGCTCCCTGCGGGAGACCATCTCTCTCCCTCTCTCTCTCTCTGATCTCTTTACTAGCAGACACACATCTTTAGAAGCTGATAATATGCTCTTTAAATTAGGACGAAAACTCTAATCTCATAAAGTAATATATTATGCCGCAGTCTGAAATTACCAAAAGCCTCCGGCGGCCCACTGTCCTGCTAATTAAACGACTTACAGATGATCACTTAATCAATGCATTATGTTTGTGTGTGTGTGTGTGTATATACATATTCGTTTTCTCCTCTCTCCCTTTTCTTTTATCAAAAATTAGACAAGTTAGTGGATTGACTGGATTCCCATTTTTTCCAAAGAATAACAAGGACAAGAAGAAAGAAATCCAACATATATTCCAGTAATTATGAATTATTTATCTAACTGGCCATGGGTACGTACATATGGGATCGATCCTAACTCAAGTCAATCTCCATATAGTCGTTCATCCATCTTTTCACTTTCATGTCTTATGAGAAGTCGACAACATATATTATTAATCCCAGTTCATGAAGCAGGTCGTAATTACAAATAATCTCTCTCTGTATTCGCCACCATTTTCCATTTTCTTCTTGTGCTGCGGGCATGCATTGCTATAATGAAATCTTTCTTTCTTTCTAACTGACTCGAGGGATGATATTGCATTTAAGCTGTGCTAGCAAGGAGGTTCCCTATGAAGAATTCATGTCGGCCCGACCCAACCCACCCTCATTTAATTTGTATTTCTGTCTTTGTATATACAAACCAACGTGCACATGTATGTATGCATGTATATATATAGTCTTCTACTCTTGCCAATTCTGGCATTTCATACATACATGCATATATATATATATATATATATATCAAACTTTCTAAGTGACATCCAGCTCATCACCATTGCTGGATTTTAGGTAAATGAATAAGCCATTTCATGACTCACTAGCTAAGTGACAATGTATAATACTTAAAAATCAGATAAAAAACCGAGCCACTAGTTATATCATATTACTATTTGACTTAATATATAGAGTACACTTTTTCTTCTAATTAAATAATTATTTTAACTATGATAATTGTTTCCCACATTAATTTTTAAGGACATAAATATATATATATTTTAGCAGATTGGCTAATTCCATTTACCGAGGGATGAATTTTTCATTTTATCCCTTTTCTTAAAAATTTTGAAAAAAAAAAATCGGATAAACCCAAAAATTCACCCGTCAACAAATGTAATTGGTGAATGAATCATTATCCCTTGTTTTAATGCTTAATTATGCATTATTGTAAAACCCCCCCAAAAAAAAAAATGAGAGCTTATGAAAAACAAGAGATGGTACTAGCTAGTGGGGATACTTTGGAAAGATGTGTATGAAATTGTGAAGCTAGTGGGGCTGCCCTTGAGGTTGAGGGTGATGTGGATGAATTTGGCTCGTGATGGGGATGCTATATGAACCAAAGCATCTGCCCCAGGTGCATATATTGTTTGAATGCCTCCAAGCCCTTGTCACGGGAGAAACAAAATCTCTCTCTCTCTCCAGCCCTAAGTTTCTTAACTTTATATATTAGAATCAACAATATCTTTGTATGTATAGCTTAAAGAACTAAAGGAAACAGTACTTGGGAGAAGACATCTATGCCCATAAATTTCAATAAGGAAGCAAGAGAAAAACAAAGAACGGAAACATGGGCATGGTCCTCACAAGTCACAAGAGAAGACATTATATGCAATTGATTGCCTAAAACTTCATCTGCAAAGGATTGTCCTTTTTTTTTAGGCCATTTTTAGTTTGGAGCAGGTCCTTCTTCTTCTTCTTCTTCTTCTTCTTCTTCTTCTTCTTCTACTTCTTATAATTGTTTCTTTTGGGTGCTAGAGATCAGTACTTATTTATTAAGTTCAGAATTCCTTTCTGTCAACCACAATGTGTAGGTAGACGTAGGTAGCTATTATTTCGATTATCTTTGGGCAACTTCTCATTCAAATTGTGTCATTAGTCTATGTAATCTTAATGACATTCTGCGTATTACAGTTAAAATGATCTAAATGGAGGAGTATTTGGTGTCTTCTCTCATAAAAGTTAAAAGTAATCAATCTGTTTTGTCTCGATCCACTGAGAGGGTTAAGGCATCTATATATATTAAGTTCTACCCCCAGTACTCCAGTCCATGCATGCAAGTAAATCCAAGCCCGATTGAATCCAAACAATTGTCCCTTTAGGCCGTGTTTAGTTTTTTTTTTTGTGTGTGTGTGTGTTAAGTTGCCCTGTATAGGAGTTTGCAAATCAAAAGCAATTCTTCAGTGTTTCGGCCTTGCTTCCTGAATGATTTTGTTTTGACTACCAAGTTTGTCTCAGTTCTTCTAGTTAGTAATTGCTCTATTATTCTTGGCTAGGCTTGCTTAATGTATTCTCCAATTTGTTGACTTAATACTCTTTTGGGTTATATTTAATTAATTATCTCCATTTTAGGATTTCAAAGTTTATTTATTGAATACTTTACTTTCATACTTAATTAATTACCTCCATTTTAGGGTTTCAAACTAATTTACTTAGTTCTTAGTGTCTAGTCCGTGTTACATCTATTGCCCTAAATCAAATTAAGTTGTAGCTAGTGGCTTTGTTTTGGTTCTAGAGGTTGTGTTTAAAGGAGAATTTGTTCTTTGCCTTTTCTTTATTTGAGAAAAAAAAAAAGAAAATATAAATCAAAATCCATGTAACCACTAAATAATAATCTAGCTTTTCAGGTAACAATCACTAGTAATTAGTTTGAGTTACAAATTAAATTTTGAGTCTAATGAACCTCAAACACTTTCCTCCAAAATAATATTATGGCCCCCTAATTATTACTAATCAGAATTAAAGAATAAAAAGATATAAAACACTGTCGCTAAAATCTAATGAAGATTCTCCTTAAAATCATTCCCCCATTGTACCATGAAAATTCTTAGACATAAATTACTTCCCTTTTTTTTCTTTTTTTTATTAAATGGTTTGTAAAATATATTTTTTAAAATATCTTCTGAACTGGAACTGTGGGTAGGTGTATTATTCAAGTGCCAGCGCAGCTTGGTGGTCCACATCTCTTTTCATGCACCCATAATAGAAATTAAAATAAATAAAAATGTGAATGTGTGTGGAAAATTCTTGGAAATGTATACGTCAAGTGGCCTATATATATATGCATGGGGCATGGCTGTTACGATATTGGTTAAATTGATTTAATGGGCTGCTAAACTATTGTCACCCAATTGGAGTATAGACTCTTGTTCAGAACATTGTCTTCTTTGAAAGGACAAATTTTGAATTAACCATCTATTCACATGACTCCTGTAAATCATCACGTATAATAAACCAAACAATAATTCAAATAACAGGGAGCAAAAAGAGACTGGGCTTTCACGAACTGTACAGCAGCATGCAGAATCATTGGCACCATCTAGGGCAACAATTTGATCCAGTTCTAGGACTATACTCTCTATTGGCTGCGGGTGCCTTCTTGTTTCATTGGGTAATTCCTACAGGAAAGGTGCCAGTTCAGCACAGAGGCCATTTTAGTCAAAGTCGACGAACTGCTGCACCGGAGGATCCCTCCGGCCAGGCTGGTTGTTCGATCAGTGCCAGTGAGACCGTGCCGGCCGGCCTGTGATGTGGTTGAAATGTAAATGAGTCTCCAATTAATTAATGATGACTTTCTATTAATAATGTTATGGATATAAAGTAGATGATTAATGTTTATAGAAGATTAATACTACCAATACAATGATTATGATATTTTTCATATTGTAATATTAAGCATTATGAATTACAAACTGTAATTATTTTTCACTGATTTTAGAAATTTTACAATTATTTGAAATATTAATATTATTTTGTTGTAAAACAATTATAATATTTATTTTTTGCTTCGTGAAGGTAAATCTATTAATAATATTAGTCGTTTCTAATAATCATTTATCAACAATAAATTTTTTCACTACTTTTTCTATTTATATTAATAATATTGTTAATGTTTCTAATATTATAATATTGTTACTAGTAAATTTAATATATGTGTTTACTTTATTAGTTAAATTGACATTAAATTATTAATATAAGTATAGACTATAGTTACTAGTTAGCATGGGAACAAGGAAATTCGCAAGAAATCAATCGGTGTTGTGGGATTTTGGATTGGATTTACAGTGTGGATTGGATTGGGCCAGACACAATCGAATTGCCGAAAGTTGCCCAGTTGTTCTTCAGACTGCCATGGCCCGTGGGCCTTAAGGTTCACAGGTTGCATCTCACACACTCGAAAGAGATTATTATGAGATTGTACATTTAGGGATGCTATTTTTTTTTTAGTGGGTGTAAGGTATGTTTTAAAAATGTAATTTTGTAAAGTACAATCAATATATATAAACCAAATGAATCTAATAAAATAAGTTTAAAAAAACATTAAGAAAATTCTATACATAATCAAAGTAGGATTTGAGACTAAAGATTTTAAAGTCTCTTTTTATCTTGCCATTGAACCAAGACTTCGTTAACAAGAGATATTAATTTAATAACCCACCTTTAATTCGTTTGCTTTAATTAAGGCGGGTCAAGGGGACCAAATTAATTTAGGGTAGGAATTTGGAAATCCCGAAATGGATTTGTTTAGTGTTGTTGTAAATTTAAGAGAATTTGACAGCAACATTTGTTTATCATTGTTACAAGAAATGGCATTATGAATTATTTTATTTATCATTGGTTGAGGATAAAGGTTCAGTTTAATATTTGCACTTTGTTAAGCACAAGATGATGAGTTATTAAGTTATGTGGTAAAAGGGGAGGGATCAAGGATGGAAATGATCAAAACCCAGTCTCCACCCCGCTCCCATGCCACCCTTTTGGTGAAGGCCCGTAACAATAAGAAAGAAAGAGTGGAATTAAGAGGAGATGATATATGTGTCCACGTAGCTTGGGAAAAAGCAGGGACTAGATTTGTAATGTGGCGCGCGCATGGGCATGGCGTTGGGCTTCTCTTGTGAGCGCGGGCGCGCGTTGCTTAATGATGCCTGTTCACAAGCAACTGCAAACTATGTGTGTATGTGCTTGAATGCGGATGTCATCGTCGCCGTCAATGGCTTTGACGAAGAGCGCCGACCAAGGTACCAAGTGGGTCGGCTCAATGGTCGGTTGGGTTTATACATAGCATATATATATGTTCACGACTGACTAACTCCATTCTCTTTCACGTCCATTTCAGTGCATATATTGGCCGGAGAATCATGACGCATGGGCAACAGGATCATTTTTGGCCCTTATTTTAGCATAAAGGCATGCAATTAGTTTATGGGGCGGTCGTCGTCACTCATCATGACTATGTAATGCAAAACGCAGAGGCTCCAGTGAATGAGAACTAAAGTGCAGTGCAGGGCAGGCCACGCTTAGAAATGAGCTAGGAACAGTGAACTGAATGGATTGTGAGGAAGTCGCCTGAGGGACTTGCTGGTTCACTTAGAGATGATGATGGTACATGTAGAAATAGAATTTCACGGGGATGGATGGAATATAAAGACTAATTAGTACCCACCAACCCATTCTCTTACTTTAATTGATAATGAAAAGATAACTATAGTTTAGTGTTGCGTACTAATAATAATTTTTTAAATAAAATAAGAGATTTAGATTTAATTAATAATAATTGAGATAAAACCACACAAAACAAATCGATTAAGACAAAGCAAATCACGTGAAAGTAGATATTTTAAAAAATTCTACACGTCTAATTTAAAATAAACTTTGATATTACTATTTGGTATTACTATTTTTGAAGTGATGTCAAACTTTGATAATTTCAAAAAAGTATTAATTAATTATTGTATCAACGAGTTTTGTCCTCTAATTTAAAATAAACTTATTTTATTGCTACATTAAGTTTTATTTTTATTAAAATTTTGCCTACAAAATTAAATAATTTGTAACTCCTAAAATCGCCCTCAAATAAACGTTCGTTTGAAATTTTATTCACAAATTTCAAATTTTCATATTATGAAATCCTATTAATAAAATGTTTTAAAATAATCCCATCTTGTTTAAAAAACCAAAAAATAACATTGCACCGAGTCTTATTTTGTTTAAAATTTTATTTAAATAAATTATTATTGTCAAATGATACTTAATAATTTTTTATATAAAATTTTAAATTTATATTATATTTATATACCACCGAACTATTTCTTATATTTAACTTTTTCTCTTTCTTATCTTTATTAACAAATATCCGGTTAATACAAAATTCTGTGACTTTGGCGTCCCACTTTATGAGCCAAGTAGTAACCATTGTCATAGCTTAGCCACAGTGCACGCTGACGCTGCGCACCTACTTACTTTCAAGTGAAGTTTAGTTTGACTATATCATAATTACAATGGGAAAGCCAAGAGCAAAAGTGGTCCTTGGATAGCATAGAGAGAGAAATTTTTATTTTCAAGCATAAACATGTCGGATGAGATATATATCTATAACGGGTGATATAAATAATTGATAAATCATATTTTTGATAAGATTTATCAAATTATACTTTTTTAATTATACTCGATAAATAAAAAAATGAATCGTATCCTTACCATAATAAAATAATTCGCATCTTTCAATCATTTTAGATAAAAGAAATGACTCAATGATTTATTTATTATCTATTTATTTATCATCACTTATAGATAATTAAATTTGTGTGTACACAATTGTATTTATAACATCTCTTACTTACACTCAACATAAATGCTCTCAATCTATAATCAATACAAATCCATCATATTACATGAAATATATTATACGACCGCAAAATACATTCATAAATGGGAGCTTCACATTATATATTAGCGTGAAAATATCAACTAATAATGTCTCGTGTAACCCAAACACTTCATATTGCATCAATCTCTCGTGACTGTCCAACTCAAAATCAAGTCTTAAATCCTATGACCACAAATATAATTAATAATGATCTTATAATCATATAAAGATTTCGGTTGTAGAAATTCGAGATTTAGCAATGGACATTTTCCTCATTATTTTTTTTTTTTTTGTGACGGAATTTTTTTCCATTCCTAAAATCCGTTGTTAATTCTCACAAAAAAAAAATTTCGTAAAAAATTTTAAAATAAAAAATTAATTTTAATATTAGTTTAAATAATTAAAATAAAATTTTAATTTTAAATTTTAAATTTAAAATTTTTATTATTAACATTTAGCGACAGAAATAGCTTTCTGTCACTAATTTTAATGACGGAAATAGATTTTCGATGCTAATTTTAAATAAAAAAATTTAATTTAAAATTAATTTAAATAACAAAAAAATTAAAAAAATCAAGTTAGCCAGGGATTATCCAAATTCATCGCTAATTTAGCGATATAATATTCAATCCGTCGCTAATGTTAATTTTTTATTTTTTATTTTTTATTTTATTTAATTAATTTATAAATATTTAAATTTGGGATGAATATTTAAATATATAAATATTTAAATTTTATAAAAATTAAATATACATTTAAACATGAGATGAATATAAAAAAATTAATTTATAAAATTTAAAGAAATATATTAATATTAAAAATCATAATATTGCTAAATTCTAACTATATTAATTAATATATTTCATGTGCATAAAATAAAAAATATATTAAATATATAATAATTAATTATTTATGATATTTATTAAATGTGTACAAAATGTAAACAAACACTACATTTAAAAAATAAATAAAAAGTTTAAAAATCATAATATTGTTGAAATTTTCTTTATTTTAAATTTTAGAAATCATAAAAATGAAACAATATTAAGAGATTACATTATATAGAAAGGAGTCTAGGAGCTATCTTGTCAATCTTTTTCTCTCTATAAATAGAAAAAATTTTTGCTAAGTTAAAAAGTTTAAAAACCATAATATATAAATAGCATTGTATCTTATACTTGATAACAGTATCATATGTCACTATCTACTATATAGACATTGTAACACAATTAAATGTACAATTAAACAATCCATAATAAACAATTAGAGAAGTGACATGTCTTATTATTGTTAAAAATATATATATAATATATTTATTTAATATATTCAAGTAGCATTTGTTAAAATGACCAGGATAAGAGAGTATCAAGATAAGTTCATAATAGTTTTCGGACGAATATATGGAATGATTTTTCCCTTAATAGTTATATTATAAAAAAACTATAGGGGTTAATTTTTATTTTTGAAGTTTAAGTGTCATGTATAAAACATTAATGTTGACGAAGAAAAAAATAAATATATCTCTTTATTATTTGTCCTCTCTAATTTATAGATAAAATTTAGCAATTTGGAACCTACTGTGTTGATAAGATAGATTCTACTATTAGGATTGTTCTACTTTGTAATTGGGAATCCTAAGTGCGATAGAAGTTTTGAATTTTTATTTTTTAAATTTTTTTTTGTGAAACTCGAAATTTACCCTCGTAATTTATAGATGTCATGTAGGTTTCGTTTAATATAATTTTTATTTATAGAAAAAAAATATTTTTTAAGATAACAAACTATTAATAAATAATTTAATATATCAAATTAATTCATTATAATTAATAGATTTATAATATAATTAAATTTTTAAATAAATATTAATTTAAAATACAATGATTTAAATTATTTTTATTATCACATCTTAGATAATTACAATAAGATTTTATTTAAATTATTTAATAATAAGATTTTATTTAAATTACATTATTTTATCAATTAAATAATTATTAATATTATTTTTATAACGTATATAATTTTTTATTTAATTATTAAATATTAAAAAAAATTCCAAGAGTCGAGAATCTCCTCACCTCTTTCTTGGTCAAATCCCCCCTTCCTCCCAAAAATCCCCAAAACCTCCCCCCAAATCCCTAAGTCCCCCTCCCCCCAAATCTCTCGCCCTTACCTCTCTGGCTCTCTCGTCCTCACCTCTACTATATATGTTTCGAAATCTACTTCACTGTTTTGCTTGATTCGAAATCCTTTACCTTGTATTTCAAAATAATGATCTTTGGAAAATATGATTTATATATTTAAGAGTATACCAAAGATGTTTGTATATCAAAGATATGTTTTCTATGTATATGTATAAGTTTATGCACAATAAAACTATTTTAGACTTTGATAACAAAACATATGAAAACATGTGCAATAGGCAATAATGATATACGAAAGCTAAAGAGTACTTGCACACAAGATATATAGTGGTTCGGCACTCGCCTACTCCACTACCTTCAAGCTTACCTACTTGAAGGATTTGCAATCCCAATCATTTTTACTAGTGATCACCACAACAAAGGTTTTACCACGGTTCACCTAAAACCTTACAATGTGAATTTTTACGGGCTCAACTCAAACCTAGCACCAAGTGAGTTTTAGGGCTAAACTCAAACCTTTGACACAATGAGTTTTAGGCTCAACTCAAACCTTTACACCACAATGAGTTTTAGGCTAAACTCAAACCTTACAACATTAACAAGATAATAACGTTTATCTTTACAACCCAATGGAATGTATAACAATGAATATCTTACCAATATGGTTGTACAAACCTCTTAACTTGAGGTGAGGAGAGCTGGAGAATGATACTCATTGTTTGCACTTGCTTCTCCTTTTTTCACATCACAATGCACATCTATGAATGAATGGATCTTCGTTGAATGCTTGTCAAACGGATTTAGATCATTTGTGCTTGTGTGTGTGTCTCTAGTGTGTACTCACTTATTGTCTCTTGTTCTTGCTCAATCAATCTCTATCAATCTGTTCTTGTCTTCAAATACCTACTATTTATACCAAGATATAGAAATCTGGTCGTTTATAACCGTTAGAGACAAGACAGGAAAGTAGGTTTCGAAACATACAAAGTGTGTTTCAAAACATCACATAAATAGACCAAGGTTTCGAAACATACAAGCTTCCAACTAGACAAAGCACTTAGAGACAGAAGATAGTGGGAGACAAAGCCTTATACCCACTTTGAGTATTTTATAAGCACTCACATTCAAATTCAAATTTGAATCTCTTAAGCATGGAGAATGCATTAAAAAATACTTTGAGAAGCATTTAGATAAATACAAAAATGCAGAACAAATGCATCTCGGTTTTCAAATGAATCTGCTGACAGAATGTCAGAGGTTTCGAAACATGACATGATAGGTTTCGAAACATACTTCTCTGAAAATGAGGTTTCGAAATATGATGCATATAGGTTTCGAAACATACTTCTCTAGAAATGAGGTTTCGAAACATAAACATATAGGTTTCGAAACATAGTCCAAAACCTGAATTGAAAACACATTCATTGCATAGATGTTTCGAAATAGCATACACATAAATCATTGAAAACCTTTTCAAAGGGGTTTCGAAACATGCATGGAAACATGACAGATATTCAGAATGATTTGCTTGAAAGCACAATCCACAGCATGTATACATCACAGATTATTTACATTTCTTTAGTTTAAGTAAATGTCCATATTTTCTTTTATTTATATTTTACCTCCATTTACTTTAATTCATAAATGTAAATAACGAAGTACCCCCTATTTGGATTCAATAAAAATAAATAAGAAAGTAGATTTTGGGTTTTAGTACAAACTCAAGTTTTAGCAATAATACCACCTCCAAAATATATACTTTCTATTTAATGAAAAATTCATTAAAAATCGTTTTAAGGGTGAGTGACCTTTACCCCTTAATGCATTCTCTGGATAAATTCGGATGCGAATACAATCTATACACACTCACAACTGGATATTCGGCACAGTCTATGCGGGACTTACCTTTCAACCTTACTACTGCATTCCAGCTAAATGCTGTCTTTTAGCAATAATTTTGTTTTCTAAGTCATCACACTGATTTGAATTCCAATATTGCATGTGAAACTTCAAGTGCTTTACCACTGCATAATGTTCGTGGAGTCGACAACAACCTCTTTGCATACTTAGAGAAGGTCGAAAGAATCTTTTGTTAATGTCCTATGTTTATTGGACAAAAGGGTCATATATCTGGCCAACATTAAATGTGTCCTCCAACTATTGAATAAGAAGTGAAAGGAGATGCCCCCAAGCATAAGTCAAGTAGTTGAGTTATGATAAGTTGAGATTTGTACCAGTAAGTCGTACGTTCAACTTGTTGCTTTGCACAGTGAGGCAAAGTCTACACTTGTGATTTATCTCTTCTACCAAAATAGAGGACATGAGTGACAGGGGACCGTGCAAGAGCAGTAATCCCAAGAAGTGAAAGGAGATAGTCAACAAGGTATACAAAAAAGAAAGTATAGAGGCTTAAAGTATGTAAGCAATATAATTTTTTGGCTATACATATTTAATATTGTTTATAATTATTAATTTTATTACTAATTTATTTTATCTTTAACTTAATTTCTTCATAATTTAATATTTGTAGCAAAAGACCCATAGCGATTTGGATGTCATTCTAGTGGTGTAATTGTTGCCCAGAAAAATACTCAAGATGAGGGTGAATTGGGTTTTTTCAAAAAAATTAATAATTTTAACTTTTTTGAAAATTTTTAAATTTACGATTTTAATATGTGATGATTGTAGTAAGATTAATAACAATAAAATCACACAATCACAATGAACAAGAGAAATTTATAGAGATTCGACTTTAAAGAGCCTAATCCTCTATTTCGAGACTTAGTTTGAGGTTCCACTAGGGAGAATCAACACTACCTTTTAATTTGAGCTAAAACCAACACTAGCTTTTAATTATAGATAGAATCAACATACAATCCCATACCTAAGCAAGAACCACTAGCATACTATTAGCAAATACAATCTCCTCACACAACAAGTGAGTAAAAATAACAAACTTACAACCAAAGACAATTACAAACAAGTCACCAATGATTGAGAATTCCACTAGCCAGCACATTTCCAGTACTTCGAATCTTCTCACTCTTGTTTGAATGCTCTATCAAGTTGTTTTACACATTGAGCCTCCATACTTACCCTATATATATACATCTTTCAAACACACTAGCCATTAAAGAAAAGTTTAATATAAAGTTTGAAAATCAAAAAATGTTTAGACTTTTTCAAACAATAAGAAAACATGTCTCACCTTTAATTCAAAATAAATTTACTTTTTGCATGAGAAGTCATAATTTGAAAATTCAAATATAAGTTTTTGAGACATAAATGATCAAAACAAAAAAAATATGTCTAAAAGCAATTCTCTTTTAATTCAAAATAAATTTACTTTTTGTATGAGTAAGAGAAAACATGTATAAAAATAATTCTCCTTTAATTCAAGATTTGAAAATTCAAATATAAGATTTTGAGACATAAATGATTAAAACAAAAAAAAAAAAACATGTCTAAAATCAATTGTCCCTTAAATCAAAATAAATTTACTTTTGCATGAGTAAGAGAAAACATATTTCAAAATAATTCTCCTTTAATTTAAAATAAATTTACTTTATGCATGAGTAAGAAATGCCTTTATCAAGATATTAAAATTTAAGCATAACATTTTGAAATATAAATGATCAAAATAAGGAAACATGTCTAAAAACAATCCACCTTTAATTCAAAATAAATTTACTTTTTGTATCCACTTTTAATTCAAAATAAATTTATATTTTGCATTAATAAAAAATATATTTATATCATAAAAATATTTTTGTTATCATTAAAATCATATTTACTAATTACCCTTGAGCTTAACAGTAATAAATTTGATTTTAGTTAAGAGTAACCGATGAACATTGTAAATTAAGGGTTATTGTTTATCAGTTGTTTGATCTATGATCAAAAAGAATTTTTTGCGAAAGTGTTGAGTAAAATAACTATAGAGCAATTGTATATTATTAAGAATCTAAGAAATTCTTATGTTATGCCATGTAATCATCTGTTTTATAAAATCATTATGTTAAAAAACTCAAGTAACTTGCCATTTAAACTTTAATTAGTTAACTAAAAGATTTTCTAGGGTATCTAATACCTTATCGTTGACTAAAGAAGAATGAGATCTTGACTAGTTTCGCCGGCAAGATCAAAGTCTAAGGGCTCTACCCTGATAAAGAAGGTCACGCTTGACAGTCTCAAGGCTCAAGCAAGGTCGAAGTCATGATCGAGAAGATCTAATAAAGCCATTAAAGATGCGATTCTTAACATGGTGAAACATTCAGTGATGTCTCTGTCATTATTGGCTTCATTGTCGACTATGGTAGTGTAGGATTTAGCAAGGCCAACATAGCTTTGAGAGGTACAAGGTGATTTTGATATTTTCTAGGGATATGTAGTTGTTAGTGAAGGTTTGGCTTGAACTATTGTTTCAACAAGAGTTAATGGTGGCAAGTTTGGATGGCAAACGGCATAAAAATGCCCTCAAACTTGGCTCAAAGAGTCATTTGGCTCTCTCAACTTTGGATTGAACCTATTATGCCCCTTAATTTTTGAATTTATAACAAACACACACCTTATTTTGTAATTTCGTTCCAACATGGACCTCAAACTCCTATGAGATTGGAGTGTGAAACCACGCATGTATGAGGAGAGTGATGGGTGACCAGCAGCATCCAACGGCACACACCTCCCTACTTGATGACCAACGAGGAAGACGACTGCCCATGCCACTAGACCGTCGCTACTCGCCCAAGCCCACGCTGTTACTATAGCTAACCTCGATTGACGTCATTGGCCCAGATCTACCCACGTTGTTGCTATTGTCGACCAACCCTTAAAGATTAAAGGATAAGCATTAAGGGTGAGCAAACTACCAGCTGCTCGCCTCTCACATCATCGGTGACCACTAACAGAGAGCGAGAGTGTAATACCCCGAGAGCCCAGAGAAGTTAATATATATCGAGGATAGTGTAAGAAAGGAAACAACACCAGCTAGATACCTTTTGGGCTGAATGTTGGTAAAGAACTCTCAATTTAAGCGTGCTTGACCTGGGGTAATCCAGGGATGGGTGACCCCCCTGGGAAGTTCGTGTAGGCCCATCAGGGTAAGTTGTTCCGGTCTTTCCTATCGCTCGAACGGGATGTTATAGAGAGAGAGGTAGCGACCATCGAAAAAGATGAGAGCATGAGCGAGAGTGATTTACAGAGAGGCAACGACCACCGGCGTTGTGGATGATGGTCTTACAATCAATTTACAGAAGGGGTTGTTTGGAAGATAAGGGTTTGCAGTGATGGGTGGTTTTCGTATGTATCTCACGGGCAACCAATTGCAAAATAAAGTGTGTATTTGTTCCAAATTCAAGAATTGAGGGGCATTTTAGGTTCAATCTAAAGTTAAGGGGCCAAATGACTTTTTGGGCAAAGTTTGAGGGCATTTTTATCCTTTTGCCTCTGAACTTTGTTTAACCAATCCATATTCAGAGATGTTGCCAAATGAAAAATGCTTTGTTGCTTATCTTATTCAAAAAGCTTATCTACCATTAGGCCTTGAAATTATATCACCACAAGAATGAGATTTGGTGCATACATTAATTTTGGGTTGGGAGCATAAAAAAGAGTTTAGCTCTCCTTTGAGTTCCGACAATGAAGAGATGGCCTCACTTGATCGGGATGAGGCAATCTTGTTGGAAAACTATTCATCAGGTTTTGTTGATAATGCCCAGGACTCTTGATTGGGCATGTTGGATCATGTTGATGTGTTTGTGGATTCTGGCTTGTTATTGGGACTGGATGACACTATGACAACTACATAGGAGATGATCATAAGGGTTGCCAACCCTATTTTTGGTAACTCTAATTTGTTAAGAGATGAAGGTGTTAATCATAGGGGTACAAATGTGTCGGGTTGGGTGGCAAACTTGGGTCATGGGGATGGGTTTTTGGGTCAACCGCTTTCCGATGGCTTGTTGGTCTAAATTGGAGGATTCATGAGACTTCATTTAGATGGGGCATATTTGACTGTGCTTGATTAATGGGCAACAGGTGTTGGTCCCAAAGAGCTGCAAGTCTGTAGTCAGCGATGTTCATCTAATGGCCTTGAGGAGTGTGAGCGATCATTATGTCAATGGTGCCCATGAGTCTATTATTGAGGCAAGTAATTCTCTACCCCCTGCAAGAAGGCATACTCAACTACCAACCTCAGGTAATCGAGTAAATGGGACTAAACCTCAAAGCAATAGTTGTAAGGAGACCTAGTTTGAGGACTGAAATTTAAGGACTAATATGGCTCATTTGAATAGTGGCAAGGATAATTCGAAACCATGTGGACTAGTCTTTTAGACTCAAGTGGTCTTATGATTCCTTCCAAACTTGATTATACTCGCTCCCAAGGTTTGGAGAATGGCTTTCCAAAAGTGAAGTTGCCTATAGATATTCTTGAGGAGAACTCAGCCTATTGGATTAACACTCTGGTAGATATTTTATTGAGAAAGTATTACATTTTCCAATAGTTCAGTCAATTGCTATGAAGTTGTGGAAGTGATATGGCCTTGTTGAGGTAATTTCTAACAATAATAGTTTTTATTTATTTTGTTTCAATACGTAAGATCATATGCTAAGTGTTTTTGATTTTGGTCTTTGGCACTTTGCAAGGTAGGCCTTTATTTTTGCAATGTTGGGAATCTATGTTGATTTTCTCGCAGTAATCTGACTTCTCTATTCCCATATGGGTTAAAATTCATAATATGCCTTTGGAGAGATGGTCCATATGAGGTATTGTTGTTATCTCTAGTAGGCTAAGGAAACCACTTCGTGCGAATCCCACGAGTGTGGATAGATCTTGATTGGGGTTTGCTAGGGTGTGTGTGGAGATGCATGTATCTTTTTCTTTTCCTAATTTATCACATTAGATCAGGGCTTAGGTGAATGGACAGGTGTGACTCCCTTCTCTCGAGGCTCGAAAGAAATTTGGATAAGATTATAAATAAATTAACATACATATCTCGTTGCTTAAATATATATATATATATGTATATAAGTATTTTTAGTCAAAGATAATTATAAACAAGTCCAACCATATACCCAATATCCCGTACTAAATATGACTAGATTTGCTATTAAATACCCCAAAATAGCGTTTATGACTCAACTTTATTATAATCATGAAATTGGTAAAATGATTCATGAATAAAACACTCTTCAGGACTCCTCGACCGCATTCGAGTATAATGCTTCCACTAATAATGCCTCTCCTTTATTAGGGCCCGAGCTATCTATATCGTTAGTTAGAGGAGGTGAGTCCTAACACTCAGTAAAAGAAATATATATATATATATATAATGGCAAATCATAGTTCATAACAAACATGAGAAGGAAAACATGAAATGATTTATGCATACAGGCCTGTCCACCTTATCCATCCCAGACTCTTGGTGGTCCCCATATGATTTTTCATGGACTCCAACACAAGCTTTGTTTTGTTCCTAAAATTTATAGTCTCACGCCTAAGCACTTCTTTGTCATCACATGTAAGTTATGATTACAAAAATTGCACATAAAATATATATTGACTCCTACCGTTTGCTTTGATAAATTCATTTGAATAGATTCTTTAAGTGTTGAAGACACCGCTGAAAGTGCTCTATTTATAGAGCTTTTCTTGCCTTTTATTTCAAAATTTTAATTAATATTTTTACTCTCCATTCCTCATCCTTTTCACATGCCATCATCATATAGGTTGCAAAACTGTTAAATCAATTTTAATCCATCTTCACTTCACATTCTCATTGGATGCCATGTGTCTCTTATTTGACAAGTTAGATTGGGAGCCAATCTTCAATTTTACAATACCATGCATGCTACTACAATTTACCAATCCTATCCCAATTAATGTCATTTCACATTTTCATTTAATGAGCTGCAACTTTCAATTAATACTCCCTTATTCACATGGCTTCGTTTTCTTGTGACTGTAATTGTTTGCAATTAGAAGCAAATCAAAAATTAAACATTTCAGTACCATCCACATGGCACAAGCAGCGTCTAAAGCCTTCAGTGACACCCAAAACGGCACTGTTTTGGCACCTCCCATTAGTTGGAAAAATTCCAACAAAACCTCCAGTGCATGCCACATTCTTGGATCGAACTCGCGTCACCTGACCAGCCAACACCTGTGCGCAATTGCCCCCGTTGCAGTCTTCTTCACTTATTAATGTGTAATTTATTAAATTTATACTAATATTGTTTCTGCGTTTTTGAAATTTTACGAAAACCCACAAATTTTCAAAAACTCTTAATCCTCTCCTTATTCCAAAAATATAAAAATTTTAATTTATTCCATTAAATTTCAAAAATCCAAAATCACCAATAATTCATCTCAATTACAAAAATTATTTTTTTTTTTCAAAATACCAGGATATTTCAACGAGGGAGCCTAAGGTTGCATATTTTTCAGTAAAATACTAATGGGTTCCTTTTGTGTGTTTTCACCATCATGTGTTTGACCATAGTCTTTCTGATTGTCCTAAGATTTGACCAACCCAGGATGAGACGCACAATTCCCAGACAGATAAATATACTCTTGCTAAGAATAAGGGGAATAGGGTTGAGGTTACTCGAAGACAAGAGGTTCCGACCCAGTTTTATTCTTTTAGGAAGGAACACTCCCACTCGTTATAAGAAAAATGTATTTTAGTGAAGAAATTTAGTGATAAAATTATTTTATAGCTCATTTTTTTAAATATTTTTTAAATTTAGTGACGAAAAACCGTTACTAAATTTAACGATGAAAATTCCATCACTAAAAATAAAAATAAATAAATAAAATAATTAAAATTTAGCGACGGGCAAAACCCTGTCGCTAAAAAATAAAAAAAATTAAATAAAATAATTCAAATTTAGTGACGGGCTCAACCCCGTCTCTAAAAAATAAAAAATAAATAAATAAAATAATTCAAATTTAGTGACAGGTCAATGTCACTAAAAATTTAAAAAAAATTAATTAATTAAAATTTAGCGATAGATTAACTTGTCGTTAAAAAATAAAAAAATTAAAATTTAGCGACGGGAACAATCTCGTCCCTAAAAAATAAAAATAAATAAATAAAAAATTAAAATTTAGCGATGGGGTCAACCCGTCACTAAAAAGTAAAAAAAAATAAATTAAAAAAAATTAAAATTTAGCGAAAGGGCTAATCCCATCGCTAAAAAATAAAAAAATTAAAATTTAGTGACAGGCAAAACCCTGTCGCTAAAAAATTAAAAAAATAATAATTAAAATTTAGCGACGGGTCAACTCGTCGCTAAAATATAAAAAAAATTAATTAATTAAAATTTAACAAAAGGGCCAATCCCGTCGCTAAAAAATAAATAAAAAAATAAAATTTAGCGATAGGGTCAATCTCGTCACTAAAAAATTAAAAAAAAATTAATTAATTAAAATTTAGCAACGGGACCAATCCCGTTGCTAAAAAAAAAATAAAATAAAATTTAGCGATGGGCCAATCCCGGAAAAACCCCGTCACTAAAAAATAAATTAATTAATTAATTAAAATTTAGCGACAGGCTCAAACCCGTAGCTAAAAAATAAAAAATAACAAAAAATTAAATTAAAATTTAGCAACAGGGCCAACTCATCGCTAAAAATAAAAAAAAATTAAAATTTAGCAACAGGTCAACCCCGTTGCTAAAAAATATAAAATAAATAAATTAAATTAAATAAAAAAATTTAAATTTAGTGACGGGTGCTCCCGTGGCTAAAAGATAAAAATCAAAATATAGTGACAAGGGAAAAATAAAAAAAAATAGTAAAAATTAAAAATTTTACATTTAAACATATCATAATAATTTTTACTAACATTAATATTAGTAAAAATTAAATTAATAATTTTTAAATATATTACAAATTAAAATGAAAATAAAAACATAATTTTTCACTGCTAATATAATAATTAATAAAGTTTTATTTGAATTAATAATAAAATAAAATTAAAATTAATATTCATTTCCCTTTACTAACATTAATATTAAAATTAATATTATTAAATAAATTTAAGAAATTTTGATGTATAAATATAATTCTGAAATATTTGGAAGAGAATACTATAAATATATTTTATGTATAACAATAAATAAGAAAGCTTTCAGATCGACTGGGTTGTGCGCAAAATTTGGTCATGAGAGGTTGAGGGTTCGAATCCGATAAAAAGATTGAGAATAATAGTTGGGGGAGTAATATCCCAGCGTTGCCATGTGGCGAGCAGAGGCATAGTCACGTGGCGCACATGAAGGGAGGTCGCGGTGCCTGGCGTGCGTTGAATTTTGAATTTTGGGATTAAATTTAGCAACGAAATTAGCAACGGGGTCAACCCCGTTGCTAAAAAATAAAATAAAAAATTAAAAGTTAGTGATGGCCTCACACCCATCGCTAAAAAATAAAAATAAAATTAAATAAAAAAATTTAAATTTAGCAATGGGTCAATCTCGTCGCTAATTAGTGACGGGTACAACCCCGTCGCTGATTCTATCACTTAGCGATGAATTTTAATGTTTTATCAACGAAATTTTTCATCGCCAAAACACTGATTTTTTGTAGTGACTCATCCCTAATTGCGATTGCTGATGGCATATACAAGGCCGCTCCTCTTCCGTTAGTTGCAGTGCGATCAGTGATAGAGAATAGATTTTGTTCTCTAATGGAAGATGATATGAATATTCCTTCGCTTGAGGAATTGACATTTTCTATTGACAGTGGAGTTGTGGATGGGGTAGAGATGAATATTGAAAATAAAAGTAAAAGAAGTTGTGTGGAGGACCAGAATTTTGCATCAAACAAGACAAATAGCTCCGATTCAGAGTATGTGTCTATGAAATCCAAGTTCCAGTTGAAGGAGGAGAGGAAGAAGAAGAATGCACTGAAAAGAGCAAAAAAAGGGGCTCTAGGGCAGCGGATTCAATTCTTATTGATCTAGCTTGATGAACTAACATTATTTTCATATTTTTTTTTTAATTTATATGTGGCAAGATTAGATCTGTATTACCTTTGTTAATTTGTATCTTTCATTATGGATTGGTTTTGTTTCTTTGTGGTTGCTCTGGAAATACCCTAACATAATTTGTAGATACTTTGTAGTTTTTTTATGTCAATATAATTTGCTTATAGGAAAAAAAATGAAAATTACTCTTAAGTTGTAAAATTAGGAGTTCAAATAATGCTTTATCTTATCTTAACATTATTGAAATATTGTAATATCCCGAAATTGAGGAATTAAATAAATAATTATTAATTTGGTCAGGAACAATTAATAATTATTAAATTTTTTGGGTATTTGGAGAATTAAGAAAAATGATTAATTGGTGTTAATAGTAATTATTAGTAATTTGGAAGTATTTTTGAAAATAGGAAAATAAATTGTTTTAGTAGAATTTCTGAAAAATTCAGGGTAAAACTGTAATAAGAGGAATTGGAGTTTGGGGGCGTATGTGCAATTAAAGGAAACTGTGGGGGTTCAAATGTGATTTGCAAAATTGAGCTAGGATGGGTTTAAAATTAATTAGAGACATATATAGGTTGAATGAGGCGTGTGGCGCGAGCGACTGTGCGTGCGCGTGCGCGTGTGCAGGTGGCTGGTGTGGGTTCGAAAGCGAGGGGAGCAGGCGCACGGCTGGGGAGAAATGCTGATTTTAATCAACAGCCTAGCCCCAAAACGACGTCGTTTTAGGGCAAGGCGGTGGCAGCTTGCACGACTGCTGGTTGCGCCACGTGGCTGCCTTCTAGCCACTCGTTTTTTGCCATTTTTAAGCCCAAATCGAGCGTCTCCGAAGCAACAAACAGAAAGAAAAAATTGGAAGGAGAAGAAGCGCGCACAGTGAGCACGAAGAAGGAAATTTTGGAGAAAATCTGAGATTAAATGAAGTTTAATCGTGGTTTAATTATTCTGGTAAGTAAATAGATATGTAATAAATATTCTCTACGGTTAGAATTTTGTTTTGGGTCCAATTTTATTAATTTTGGGACTGTATATTAATTTACAGCGTGTATTAATTTGGTGATATTCAAGCGTGGGAACGCTGTAATTAGCTTAAACGAGGCGAGCTTCCTTTACCTTTGCGATCTCCTTTTATTTTATGAACCTCTTGTCTTCCTTTAACTCGTTTCGATATCGCATATTAATTATATATATAAATTGAGGATGTTATTGGCGTTATTTAATTTAAAATAATTATGGAAATTATTGGGATTTTACTTATAGTGAGCCTACGTGGGATTTTAGGCGATTAAATTATTTATATTACACGGTTAGATTTAATTAATGCGAGTCACGGTTTTATTAATCGCTATTAAACGTTTTACTTCGCAGCGGGAATGCAAGAAAGGCAAGGAACGGCCGTGTAAAAGCAAGCTCCTAACCCTCTCCTCGTGATCTTTAATTCCCGTGAGAAACTCCGTAGTTTCTCGTATTTTATGCCCTCTCTTACTTTAATTCAGCACCTAGTGTTATTTGTTGAGTTATTATTCATTTGTTTTAATTTAAATTAAATCCGAGACAACTCGAGTTTTATTTGTTGTGAGCTTACGGGGGTTTGTACCGCGCCCCACTCCATTTGGGAATGATGTTGGACTCAGCTTGGGGATTAGGTTCCTAGACGTGCGGGTTTATTTACGATTTTTCTTGGATTTATTTATGGTTCGATTAAAACTATCGAGCAGTAGGGCAGGGGTCAGTTGTTGGTGACGTTGGGGTAGACTATTGTATGGCCCTAAAGTGGACCGTCGGGTGGACACTCCTTGTCACTGGCCGTTGACCGGTGCCGGGCACTGCTGACTAGCTCTACCAGTATATGATTCACTACACGTCTAGATTTATTATATTACTGTTCATGATTTGATATGCACATGGGTACGGGTTGCATGTTGGGATATTCATTTATTGAGTATGCTTGGACACGGACATTCTAGCTTGGTCAGGTTGCATCCGGCACGGGTATATGCATCGCATGTGGTTTACTATGTGGGCGGAGTATGGCCTGATGCCTGGATGTATGGGCGCCGATGTATCACGTTGATGCTCATTACGCTATTGCATTGCTATGTGCATTACATGGTTACTGGTAGTATTTAGTTCTCAGACGGGAGTACCGTTCTGAGGGAGCCTCTGGCTCGAGTGTCGAGAGTACCGACATAGACGAGTGTCGGGAGTACCGACACGGACATACGGGTGGCGGGAGTACTGACTCGGGATGGCGCGCACAGATTTGCTGGAGGTATTTGTTACCGTCCAGGGCAGCGACAGGTTAGTATGAGACTTGAGTGCCAGGTGTCTTATGTGGGCCCCAAGGACCGATATGTGCTTTTATTATGTTATGCTATTGTGTTGTAGCGTCTCATGGCTTGTGTGTACCTGAGAGTTTATTCTGGGGAGAGTTTTCTGGTTTTGTGTAGCCTTCAGCCTTTCTTCTCTTATGCTTGCTGAGTCTCTCGACTCACTTTGTTTTTCCATCATTCCAGGCAGTGGCAGCGTGGGCCATGGGCAAGAAAGTCAGCTTTTAGCAGCAGAGTCGGTATGGTGTACAGGTAGTCCCGTCAATCCCTTTCAACTCTGATAGTTGAGTAGGGTTTACTCTATCATTTTTATTGTGCCAGGTCGTTTCTCGAGTCTCGTGTATGTTGACACAGGAGTTTGTGTTTATTTATTTATCATGTGACCGCTGTGATAGCGGGGTACCCGTAGTGCATGCATGTGTTTAACTTCGTTTCTGTTGTTCTTATTTTTGTGTATATATGTCAGGGTAGTTTTCGGTCTTGTGTCTCATTCTTTTCCCTTCCGTAGGTGCTCCCGTTCAAGTAGTTTGGGTGATTGGAATATTCGGACGGGGATGCTTACAGATATCGTATTTTGTCTTGAGGTCCTATTTTGCAATATTCTGAGGTGAGTCCTGTGCTCACTGACCAATTTTGACTTTATTATTGTAACTAATATACGAATTTGAGCTATATATGGTTATGCGTATGATTTACACATGAAACTGGAGTCTTCCATTCCATTTGACAGATATCGAGGTCTTGCGGTGTCCACGCTTGCCCATATTATTTATTGACAAGCAATTTAGCTGTTTAGGTCCATGTCATGACCAAAGTCCAAATTAACAACGATCGATCCTAATTAATAAGACCGTGACATGGTCCTAGTTATATGAGGGTCCTAATTGCCTTACCCTGCCATGTGCACACGTGTCCTACCTTATGCACTTTTTTCTAAATTAATTTTTTTGTCTGACAAAGAAAGGCAACCCGCCAACGGTCACGCTTTGATGAGCATGACGCCTAGATGAATGCCCATCATCTTCTGTGCTTGATCTTTTTTTTTTGGACGTTTAATCTTACCATATATAATATATATCACGATCAGATTACATACAGTTTTTTTTTATGATTATTATTATTATACATATATATATATATATACAATGAGTCTTTTGATTAACAACTAGTTTCTTGTCACCTCAACATCACATTAACGATCGAGCAACTCGATAACGTACGCCGTGAATCATACGGCACTTGTTCTGCGCTTGTTTAATTATTTGTTCAATATTCATCCCATCAACCAAAGAAACAAACAAGAGAGTGCAAGTACAGGGGCAGCCCAAAAGATTCTTCATAATCCAAGACATCAATTCCACCACTCAAATCTCTATATATCAATTAAGCACTACAATTGAGTACTACATTGACATTACAAATATGTGTGAAAAGAACAGATCGTCAATTTTGATGGGTTAAAATCATAGTATTCGTATTGAATTAGTACACGAAAACCTCCCCATATTAGAGCCATATATATATATATATATGTTAGAAACTCTGAAGGAAAGTCTTACTAATTAGCATATGAATCATCATTAATCCTCCTATTATCTAGCTATGCGAGAATAATTTCTTGGTTCTTTCATGTAGAACTAAAGCCAGTAAAGTTCCGAGAAAGCAAATAGAGCCCCAGATGATGAATGTGGTCTGGTAGCATGCCGTGCCCATGCATCTTCCACCTATTTCCCTGCTGTGTTGGCGGTAAAGCAGAGCTGCCAAATCGCCAAAGAGAAAGGACCCAACTGGGATATTGGTCACCACAACGTTATGGTTTACCGCGAAGTTCTTAGGCCCGAAGAGCTGGGCGGTTGTGGAGACGGCGATGGAAGTAATAGCGCCGGAGCATAGACCTAGGGCGGCGGTGCTGATGTAGAGGGAGAGGTTGGTGCCATTGAGCAGCAAGAAGAAAGCACCTGACATTGGAGCCATCATTGCCGCAATGGACGCTGGCCTTGAACCAATGGATTTGCTCCTGACATAAATGAAACCTTAGCTTATTAAGATCATCCATATTCATGCTATACTCGTACAAAATGCACTGTACAAAGAAGTCAAGGACAAATGAGTGACAGAAAGAACATGTACGGACCCGGACCCGGACCCGAGTCTATTAAGATTAGACTTGGCGTGACCGGACCTTCTCTTGTTGCACTCAGGTGTCGCCAAGGACAGCTAGCTAGGGAAGCGATGATGATCGATGCTAGAGGAATGTTACCTGGAGAAGTGGTCGAGGAGAGAAGGGAGGAGGCGACCGAAGAAGCCAAAGGAAGAAGAGATGGAGACCAGAGAAGAAGTTCTGTCGAACCCTCGAGATTCAGCTATTTGTCCCAAGTTGTTCAAGTAGACCAGCCCAAGCGTGGCACCAAACATATAAATAAAGAAGTAAAGCCAAAAATCCACCTTCATTAGCATCATCTTCGCTCCAATCTCCTCCCTCTCACTGAATTCATGAACTTCTCTACTGGGCTCCCCCTCTTTGCCCCCATTTTCCTCTCCCCTTTCAAAGCTGTTATCAATCGAGACCTCATCTATATCCAGATCATGCACTCTTCTCTCATCTCTCCTTATCCAGCACTTCTTTTGCAGCTTTTCCATGGCTTGCTCGGCCAGCGGAACCACAAGCGGAGCCAGAAGAAACATTGCCATTCCAATCAAGATCATTAATGGCGACAACCCAGTACTCGATGTTGGACCGAAACTGGTGGCCACCGCGTACGCTCCGGTGGCTATTGTTATCACAAACATTACAAGAAACCCAGCTTCCATTCTCCTGGATTTCCCACTGTTTATGTCTCGGATGATCGGCGAGGCTAGAACGCAAACCACCAAAGGCAAAACGGAGTTCAGCAAAAGATAAGCCTCGGCTCTGTCGGTCGGAGAAGAGGGAAACACGGCGTCGACTATGTCAGTGTATATTTTTGCGCTTAATCCCAGATACCCAGTTGATATCCCCACGGCGAGCTGGCGATCAAACGGGAAGTTGTGAATGGCGAGGCTGTAGCAGGCCGTGTTGATCCAGCAAATGCTGTTTCCGGCCAGGACAGTGAGCAAGAAAACCTGGAAATAAGAGAGAGAAGAGATGCGGTTGATTATGAAAAGGTACTGGAAGCCATAGCCGAGGAGGCCGAGGAGAGAGCCGATGATGAGGACTAGCCAGAGGGGGAGGTGGACTGCGGCGATGCCGGCCAAGAAGCCGAGGAGCTTGCCGGCGTCGGAGGCGAAGGCGAGGTTGTTGAGTTGGAGCTGGGACATAGAGAGGAGTCGCTTGAGTTGGGATGAGTAAGATGGGAAGTTGAAGTTTGTCCCGTTGATGGATTGCAGCCATATGGTGGCCACCAAGCTCAGCCATTGAAGGGCCATTATATTAGTCTTTGAAGTTTGCCAATATTAATTTTATCAGAAATGGTATATTATATATGCTGGAGACTGGGGGGGGGGGGGGGGGGTGGTTGTTGTCGAAGAATCAAGAATGGGTTTGGCGGTGAGCCGAAAATGTGGGCTTCTGGTGGCCATCACCTGTTAATAACGAGGCTATCTTTTGTGGGTACGTAACATAAACGTCAATATTACGTACGGGTATGGCTACAATATATTGTACATATCAATAATAATAATAATAATGCAATTTAAAAGTAACAGAAATGCCCTAGAAGTACCTTAGATTTGCCCCAACATTACGGCCACTAGCAGCTATTAAGACACTCATTAATATCATAACTATACGCATTAACTTTAACTTCAATTGGTTTGTGGAGGGAAGGTGGTGGGTGTTGGCCTTTTAGGCAGCTACATGGTTGGTTACTTCTGGCAAATCATAACGCTGCGCTTCTTGACGTTTGCTGAAAATGGATTAAAGTGCCCTAAGTGAAAACCTGCCAAATTTTTAGAAAAAAGGGATATCCATACCATACATGTTTATTTTGTTAAAATGCTTCGTTTTTCAGAGTCCCCATCAACGGCTCCAAACTTAATTTTATTAGAATTTGTTTATTTTGTTAAATAAATAAATCTAAACTTAATTTCTAAATTCATTTAAGAAATGAGTAGAGTTTGAGTTTTATAATATATGATTAGCTTGTTTGGATTTGTTAACAAGTAATAATTGTTCTTGTTTCTTCTTATTGTATTATATTATATTTGCAACCCCTTTTTTCTCTTCTTATTATATTACATTTAATTATTTATTATACTATTATTTTGCTAATATTTTTTAATTATAAGAATTACTATTCTTTATTTGTGGTGTTAATTGTAACCACTCCAAGTCCAAAGTCAGCAACCCAACAATTTGTTAAATATCAAAAAAAAAAAAAAAAAATACAAGTTTTGGTCATAACTTTGCCCTTCTTCAGGGTTGTTAATTATTATAAGCAATGATTAAAAGGATGAAAATTAATCGTTATGATAAATCAAAATGAAGGAACCAAATGATGAAGAGCCTAATTAGGAGAATGATTGTCCTAATGAGCGACGAAATCTCTGACTCTCTCCTATTTAATCTCGTGAATGTACAATAATTCGAGCACAAGCAGCAGCCCATTCGGTTCTTCTCTGTCGGGCGGGCAAACGCAAATCATTCCGCAATGTTAGTTAAGCGTAGGTTGCGGGTTCGGATTCGTAAAATCAGGGGACGACGAAAGCCGTGTGGGAATTGGGTTTGGATTCTTTGCAGGTTTGGGAGTTGTTTGAAGAAATTGAACTCTTTTTAACACTTACACTTGTCAGTTGCCAGCCAGCCATTCAAGGGCTGCCAGTGCCCATAATTATAAATTCGTTGCGTCTTGAGAACTTTTTCAGCCACGATGTTGCTGTTTTCGTTATGTTTTTTTATCCAATTTTGGGCGTTGAAGGAAATAGGAATGGTCGTCACACTGAATAATATCAGAGACATATATGCAATAACTGCAGACTGCAGTTGGTTTCAGCATTATTAGCTCTACTCTACTAGACGATGGGATGATATTGCAACAGATTTTTAAGAATTAACAGGTGAATTGATATAATTGAAATTTTAGAAACAAATTCGGAGACATACGAAAATTTGATATTTTTTGGGTCATGAATTGAATCATGTTCATGATTCTGGTTCTAATGAATGGGCCTGCTATGCTTGGTGAATTTTCCCCTTGTTGGCCCAATTTGGTTCGAAGAACTGGGCCAGGCCCAAAAGTCAGAACAACTGGCACTGGCAGGAACTAAAAACAAACAAAAACACGAAACCACAGCGCGCGCCAACCCCTCCCTCTCTCTCTCGGCCACCCGGCAAATCCCACCGCCAAAGAGGAAGATTAGGAATCATCGACTTCTTCGTATTAGATGAAGAACGTATTCGCACTGCCGACGGCGAGGGCTATAACGGCAAGAAATGCATTGTCGAGGAGCCTCTGCCTCTCCACCTCTAAGCAACATTCCACCGAGGCTCTTCAAGAAACCGAGCGTGCAATCCCCAAAATGCCCCCCTTCGACTACACTCCTCCGCCCTACACCGGCCCCTCCGCCGCCGATATCATGGAAATGCGCCTCCGCCACCTCAGCCCCGCCGCCTTCCACTTGTACTCTCACCCCGTGAGCCGTCCTCCTTCTCTTTCTTGTGTGTCTTTGTCGGTTTCTTGGCGCTGTTTTGTCATGCAGTGTTGAGGTTGTGAATTGTGACTTGCAGTTGAATTTGGTCGACGGAAAGATGCAGTACTTGTTCGATGAGAACGGCCGTCGGTACCTCGACGCATTCGGAGGGATCGCCGCCGTTTCGTGCGGCCATTGTCACCCTGACGTAGTGGACGCCATTGTCAATCAGACGAAGCGATTGCAGCATACCACTGTCCTTTATCTAAATGCGGCCGTTGCCGAATTTGCAGCTGCACTGGCATCCAAGCTGCCTGGCGATCTCAAGGTCTCCCGTTCGCACTTTCTGATTATCATATATATATATATATATTTGGTATTAAATATAACTGAATATCAGTGTGGAGTCAACGGAAAGGTATTGTTAAATCTTCACTTGTCTTTTCCTCTGTTTACTTAAAAGATCTATAGCCACGTGCATATTGATTGGACATCTTGAGCTCAAACAATTTACTAGGAACATTCGAATTTCAAACTTATTTTACAAATGTTTTTTAGATATAGTTATACTTTATACTGGAATTATATTTCTTCTCTGACGATAATTTTGCTCAATCAAATATCTGTACTGGCGATTGTTTATTTTTGAAATAAATCTCTAGAAAAGTTGGCACCAACAGCAAATTAACACCAAACTTTTTGGGCAATGGTCCCACCATAAACCTTAATCTGCCCTGCTCCAAGTGTATTTGCATGCATTGTTGAGGCTTTGTCATGAGAAATTTTAGCCTTTTGGATAACTGATAACTCAACACTATGCTACTGTTCGAGTCCCTCACCTATATTTTTTCATCTGTTCGTCCTTGTGACCTTGGTTCGTTCTTTGCTTGTTCAGTTTAACGCAAGAGACCTGCATGTAAATCATGATTTAGGATAGATTTATGTACATTGATTACTAATTTCCCAATAGTTTGAGCTTTCCAAACATTTGGCAACTTAATAGTTTACTTCTTTGTATTGCTGCAAATTTAATAAGTTCTGAGATATCATTTGTTTTTAGGTTGTCTTCTTCACAAATTCTGGGACTGAAGCAAATGAGTTGGCTCTGATGATGGCTCGGTTGTACTCAGGCTCCCATGATATTATTTCAATTAGAAATGGTTACCATGGCAATGCATCTGGGGCCATGGGTTCTACTGCCCACAGTAATTACAAATTCAATGTTGTACAGGTATCTACGAATCAGATTTGTGTCATTTAGTGGTTGACAATTTGTTGTGGTACAAATTGGTTATCAGCAATTCATAGTTCATGCTCTACTACATAAAACATCTAGCAAAGAAGTTAGCAATGCTGAATTTGGTCAATTAGACTTCTGTTGTGGCATGATATTATTTCACTAGGAACTGGTCAGTGGAGTCAGGTCTTAATCTGATATAATAGGGTCCCTTTAAGTTATTGCCTCTATGAAACTAAGATCATTTATTCTTACACCCCGCTTTCATTATCTTTTTCTTATTTTTCTTTGACTCTATGTTGCAATAGCATAAATAGCTCAAGCATTTATATGTAATGTCCTACTCACAGAATACAAGTGTCTTCACATTGTAAATTAACATTTCTGTCTGATGACTTGAAAAATTGAGCTAGCAATACGCCTTGTAATGATGGAACAGATCTAAATTTCAAGGTTTTAACCTTTTACCAGTGATTAGGGATTCTTTTCTTTCCTTTCTTTTGTTATTTTTCTTTTCAAATTTATTTTTTTAAGATACAATTTGACTTCCTCATTTCACTGTATGACTTTATTCTTCTACGTGCAACCCAGGAACTCATAATACTTCAAAGCCAACAAGTAATGCCAGAAATTCTTTTTTACTGCCACTCAGCCCCGTGATATTTATTTCTTTATACTCAGAAACTTGATTATGTAGAAAAAGGTTTGCACTATTTCTGGGACACTTATATATATATATATATATATATTGGCTAAGGACATACATATTTATTAGCTTTACATTTGTGGAGTTTAGGAAATGGATGATTTCTAGCATCAAACGTTTTACAAATTGCAATATTGTATCCCTAAATAATATCAGGTTAGCCTTTTAATCAGCATCCCAACTAGTTCTTGGCATTCAAGTAAAACCAAGTCTGTAGCCCTTACATTTCTGCAAGAAAGATATAGAACAACAATGATTATTTGCCTTGATATTCTCATTTTTTCATGTGACTTTAATGCTTCTCAGACTGGAGTTCACCATGCCTTAAACCCAGATCAATATAGGGGTGTCTTTGGATCTGATGGACTGAAATATGCAAAAGATGTGGAAGACCTCATTTCTTATGGAACATGTGGTCGTGTTGCGGGCTTTATTGCAGAAGCTATACAGGTACCTGATTAATTAGACACAAATAATGCATAGTATAGATAGATGCATCTATTAATTCACACATTTATCCTCTGATTTGGATTTTGATCAAATAAACCTCTCTTCTCTCTGTCTCTAAGCACAAGTTGCATATTTGATAGGGTGTGGGTGGAATTTTGGAGTTGGCCCCGGGTTACTTGCCAGCTGTATATAGCAGCATCAGAAAGGCAGGAGGTCTTTGTATTGCTGATGAAGTCCAGTCAGGTTTTGCTCGCACTGGCAGCCATTTTTGGGGGTTTGAGGCCCATGGTGTTGTACCTGATATCGTGACTATGGCTAAGGTAGATTATCTTAGTTTCTTCTCTTTTTGGTCCAATTCTTTTTCGGAACTCCAGGGCAAGCTGCTTTCATGGTTGTATGGTTTGTGTGGCATTTATGGATTCTTGGCACATCTTCTCATGTTGACAAAAAAAAAAAAAAAAATTAGAACGAGAAGGAAGTTTACAACTTTCTGAGGAAGTATGTCTGGTATTGGCTGTGAAATACCATTTACCCTTTATAGTAGATCAGCAAGTTCTCACATTGCTCAACGCTCAATACCACCTATGTGAATTGGCTCAAAATATTTAACAAATGAAATATAAGTTGAAGCCAATCTAAGCAAGTGTAAAGTAAGCTCAGATTTTATTTTTCTGAGTAACCCAATATTAGATACTCTTGTTTGTGAAATATGATCACCCTATGATTGTCATTCTGTCACAAATTCTGATGATTATTTGGCATGGTTTGCTTGCTAGCTTTTCAAGTTTTGGTTTCTTTTGCTTTGGTTCCTCAGGGCATTGGAAATGGTCTTCCCCTTGGTGCGGTAGTAACCACTCCTGAGATTTCAAAGGTCTTGACTTATCATGTCTATTTTAATACATTTGGAGGGAATCCTGTGTCCACTGCTGGAGGGCTAGCAGTGCTGAGAGTACTTGAGAAAGAAAAACTTCAAGAGAATGCATTGACTGTGGGATCATATCTGAAAGAGCGTCTGACATCACTCAAGGACAAACATGAAAGTATATGCCCTCGCTTTTCTGATTTTAAGCAGATATAAACTATCCATCTGAAATCTGTATATGCTGATGTAATTGATGATTTATATGTGCATAAGGGTTTTAATCCTTTTCATGTCATATAAAAATATGAGCATGACAGGACTCAACAAAATGCAAACAAACCATTGTAAACTTTTAGTAGTTTAGTTTCTCAAAATATCTAAAGAATGGCTCTTAAGGCGTGACTTGTTTTTGCAGTTATTGGGGATGTCAGGGGAAGAGGTCTTTTGCTAGGAGTTGAACTTGTAACTGATCGTGAATTAAAAACTCCAGCCAAGGTTGAAACTTTGCATATTATGGAACAGATGAAAGGTGTCTCTCTCTATGCACGCACATACATCATGACTGACTTTGTTTTTTCTTTTTAATTCTTTTAAGAAATGGGGGTGCTGATAGGCAAATGCGCACATACATTATGACTGACTTTGTTCTTTTTTTTGTTAATTCTTTTAAGAAGTGGGGGTGTTGATAGGCAAAGGTGGGAATCATGGGAATGTTTTTAGGATTACTCCTCCACTCTGCTTCACCAAGGAAGATGCTGGTATGTTTTCTTTGTCATCCTCCTCTTGCTGTTAATAATCTATTCATTTGGCTTTTTGCACAATTGTAGATTTTCTTGTGGGTGTGATGGACTACACAATGTCAAAGATGTGAAGATGTACACTAAATGGTCGAAGATGGCTGCTTAATCATCAGCATCTTGATGCAATAAACACTTGCTGGGAGCTTAAAGTTGGCATGTGCTGGTGCTGTGACAAGCTTTCTGTCACTGTAGGAAAAATCTTTTTAATTAAACTAGATGTATCTAGATATTTTTGACAAGTTGTGAATCTTGATTTAAGCTTGTTTTTTGTAAAAGGAGTGAATGAGCTTAATTTAAGCTGCATGTCTGCAGATAGGAGTTGGTAGAGTTGGTAATGTGTTTGAAAGTCTTGGATGTAATCTCTATAAGTATGGTTTTGAATCAAAAGAAATCAGTTCTTCCAGCCTTTGTGTTTTGTTTTCTCTACATCAAAACCAACATTTGGTATCAGAGCTCTCTGATCTTAGAGGGGCTATGAGAGAAAGAAAGAAAACTAGTAAGGTCCTCCACCCTTAAGAAAACCAAAACACAGAACCTCTTTGCAAAAAATTCCAGAAGTGAAACCATGGCAGCCAACAGTCTTTCCATTTCACTACCACCACAATTTGCAGGAGAGAACTACCAAATCTGGAGTGCTAAAATGGCAGCCTATTTAAAGGCATATGATTTGTGGGAAGTGGTCGAGATAGGTAGGGATCCACCACCATTGCCAGACAATCCAACCATAGCTCAAGTGAAACATCATAGTGAGCAAGTGGCTAAGAAATTTAAGGCTCTGTCATGCATTCATCAAGCAGTCTCAGAGAGCATTTTCACAAGAATTATGGCTTGTGAAACAGCTAACGAAGCCTGGGACAGATTGAAAAAGAAGTTCCAAGGAACTAAAAAGAATAGGCAGATGCAGCTGCTAAACTTGAGAAGAGAGTTTGAAACTCTCAAAATGAAGAATTCTGAATCTGTAAAGGAATACATGAATAGAGTAGTGAAGGTAGTGAATCAGATTAGGCTGCTTGGAGATGAGTTTCCTGAATCAAGGATAGTTGAGAAGGTTCTTGGCTGCTCTCCCACCCTGCAATTAAAACACAAAACAAAATACAATAAAAATTTTATATTTTTTTTTCTTTATTTAGGTGAGAGATTTATACTCGTCAGTGTACAAGTGCAGTTGTAGTCCAAATTTAAATTTATATTTTCTGGATGAGTCCAGATCGTCTACTGAGAGATTTATTTATGGCAAAAGAAAAAGAATGTCACACACACGCTCACGCATTTAGATGGATTGATAATAGGATTTTTTTTAATGATTATTTTTTTTTTAGATAACAAATACTAGAAAATAAAGCAAGGTAGAAGTTGAAATAAATGTTTAATGTAAGGATATAAAATTGGATAGCACTTGAGTTAAGACAATTTCAGCACCAACCCATTGATTCTCAAATTTTAGCAAACAAGGTTAGTAACATTAATTTAATTTCAGTTATGAGGGTTTGTTACTAAATGCAATTAGAGATGATGATAGTTCTAATTTAAACAATCCCCATACGTGATATGCGGGATTCTAATTTAAGTAACTACCATAAATTTAATTACAATTAATATACAAAATAACTAAATTAGTCATCCGAGTTTGGGTATGATAGCATTTCCAGTTCTAGTAACTCTCATGCGTGATATGAAAGCTCTAAGTTAGGCTTACGCTCCAATCCAAACCTAGTGATTTCCCAATAATTTAAAATACATTCATACTGAAATTTAAATTAATGTTACTCATTTAAAGCGCAGCTTTCTTTGGGAATCATTGGCGTTGGACAGTACTATCCTTGCCTTAACACAATATTAGATTTAGCTACTCATTTTCATTTAAAAGTTAATTGACAAGAATTTAAATGGCGTAATTTAAATAACAGAATTTAAATGATAAGAATTAAAATAGCAGAAACTAACCGGCCATTTAAGCGGTGGATAATTAAAAGACAAGAATTAAAATTGCAGAAATTTAAAGACAGAAATTAACCGGTCATTTAGGCGGTGAATAATAAAGTAACAATAAATGACATAAGAATTTAAAAGAAGAAAGAAATGAAGTAAGATTACAAGAGAAAATAAGAGAGAGAATATGAGCAATTCTCTAAGAGAAACTCTAAGAACAAAACTAAACTTTGATTCAAGTAATAACAACATTCTCACAAATGCACCCAAGTGAGCTATTTATAGCCCACAAGATGCAATACAAACCACACAATTATTCAACTAAACATAATTATATCTAATGGACACTCACAAAACATTCACCTAACTAATGGAAGAAAATTAGGTAAAAGACAAAAAATACCAAAGACTTTAGGTGGTGGACTACTCATAAGAATACAAAAGACTTTAGGTGGTAAATCACTTATAAAAAAAATACAAAACAAATAAAAGTCTTCTTCAAATTGGGCTTTGTTGGGCCTTTGATTGGTCTTGGGCCTTTGGTTGATCTTAGGCTTTTCTTATATTGGATTCTATTTGATAGTTGGGCCAAGTGCACTTGAAACATCCTCCAGACTCCATAGTTTGCCCATGAATTTGAGCAACAATAATGGGTAATCCAACGTCTTCGATTTATGCCCCTAATTAATTGTAGAAGTCAACTTCCTTGCTTCATCCTGTAATAATATATAATGCAAATAATTATTTATTTTAAGCATAAATATAAAACCAAAATGGGGATATAATTCATTAAGATTTAGGAAATATTGACCTCTCATCAGTTCTTGCCACTCTTCTTGAGACATTTGAATAAAAAATCTCTTCATTGGAGGATTCCAAAGACCTTTCAAAACTCACTCTCTCAGAGTTAGCTAATGCTTTTCAAGGAGTTGAACAAAGAAGAGCTCTAAGGCAAGAAGAGGCTTCTGAAGGTGCATTTAGGGTGGCTCATAAAGAAGGAATGCGGTCCAATAAATGGGAGAGGAAGCAAGCCAGTGATAGAAAAGAGAAAGAGAAGAAAGAATCAGAAGGAAGCAAGGGAAAAGGAAGAAGAAAATATCCTCCATGCTCACATTGTAAGGGAACTAGTCATGCTGAGAGATATTGCTGGTACAGACCAGGAATTCAGTGTAGATCTTGCAAACAATTTGGTTATATGGAAAAAGTTTACAAGAACAAAACTCAGTAGCAGCAACAACAGAGCCAACAAGCTCAAGTAGCTGAAAGCCAACAACAACACCAAGAAGAGCAACTTTTTGTTGCCTATTATAACAACAAATTTAATACAAATGTTTGGTTGGTAGACAGTGGACGCACGTATCATATGAGTTCAAATTCAGTAGCATTCAAGGAGTTGGATAGGTCTTACGTGTCCTCTGTTAAAATTGGCAATGGTGAGTTGGTGGATATTAAAGGCAAAGGAACAGTAGCAGTAGAGACAAAATCAGGTACTAAATTCATTCCTGATGTTCTTTTTGTACCCAAAATATATCAAAGTTTGCTTAGTGTGGGTCAACTACTAGAAAATAATTATACTCTGTTGTTCAAAGATAAATCATGCACTATTATTGATCCTGCTGGCTGTGAACTTATCACAGTAAAAATGAAAGATAAAAGTTTTCCATTAGATTGGAAAACGACAAAAATGCATGCGTTTATTGGTGTTGTTGATGAATCTTTCCTATGGCATAAAAGATTTGTTCATTTCAGTTATGCTTTACTTAAACACATGCATCAAGAAGGTTTAGCTATAAATATGCTTGCAATTTATGAATGTGTTGGTGTGTGTGAGGTGTGTCAGTTAGGCAAGCAAAGCAAGCTGCCCTTTTCAATTAATAAAGCCTGGAGAGCAACTGAAAAATTGCAATTGATTCATACTGATGTTTGTGGTTCTATGAGGACACCTTCTCTGAGTGGCAGTAGGTACTTCATTCTTTTCATAGATGACTTTTCAAGGATGTGCTGGGTTTTCTTTCTAAATGAGAAGTCAGAAGTTGCTGTTGTGTTTGTGAAATTCAAAGCATTAGTGGAGAATTAGAGTGGTGGCAAGATTAAAGTGTTGAGATCGGATAATGAGACTGAATACACCTCTAACAAATTCAATCAATTTTGCGAGGAGGTTGGCATTCATCATCAACTTACAGTTAGCTACTCTCCTCAACAAAATGGTGTGAGTGAGAGAAAGAACAGAACTATTATGGAGATGGCAAGATGCTTGTTGTTTGAAAAAAATCTTCCCAAGGAGTTTTGGGCAAAGGCAGTCAACACCTCTGTGTACCTCTTGAACAAGCTTCCAACGAAGGCACTTGAAGGAAAAACTCCATTTGAAGTCTGGAATGGAGTTAAACCAAATGTGGAGCATCTCATAATTTTTGGTTGTCTATGCTATTCTCTTGTTCCAGAGGTAAAGAGGGACAAGTAAGATCAAAAGGCAATTCCTGGTGTCTTCTTGGGATATAGTAGCAATACCTAGGGTTATAGAATTTACGATGTCCAGATAAGGAAGGTTATCACCAACATAAATTTGAAATTCAATGAGTTTGGAGCCTGGAATTGGGACAAAAATGTTGCTGAAACTTCACAGCAGATTCTTTTTTAAGGGAGTTCTCCCAACGAATAAGATGCAACTATAATTCAAGAGGAATTAAGTTCTGATGAAGAGTTTTCAATGAGAGGAGACAGATCACTTGCTGACATTTATGCGAGATGCAATGTTGCAGCAATTGAACCCCCAATAGCTTTCATGAAGCAATTAATTCAAGTGAATGGAAGAAGGCCATGGAAGAAGAACTGAAGATGATTGAGAAAAATCGAACATGGCAGTTGGTAGAGATGCCAAAACACAAGAAAGTTATTGGAGTTAAATGGGTGTGTAGAACCAAACTGAATTCAGATGGCTCTATTAACAAGCTTAAAGCTAGATTGGTGGTGAAGGGCTACTCTCAACAATTTGGAGTGGATTTCTCAGATACTTTTGCACCAGTGGCAAGGTATGATATTATTAGACTTTTGCTTGCTCTAGCTGCTCAAAAAAACTGGAAAATATTCCAATTAGATGTAAAATCTTCTTTTCTAAATGGCTATTTGGAGGAGAAGATCTTTGTTGAACAACCTGAAGGATTTGTTGTTAAAAGGCAAGAAGATAAAGTATATCTGCTCAAGAAAGCTTTATATGGCCTAAAGCAGTCCCCAAGGACTTGGTATAACAGAATCAATGATTACCTCTTGAAGTTGGGGTTCAACAGGAGCAATAGTGAAGCAACTTTGTATGTGAAATAGGAAGATAAAGAAACTTTGATAGTTTCCTTATATGTTGATGATCTCTTGGTGACAGGGAGCTGCATCCTTTTAGTACAAAAATTCAAGAAGCAAAGGTGTGATGTTTGAGATGACTGACTTAGGAGTTATGACTTATTTCCTTGGCATGGAAATTCATCAAAGCCAACAAGGAATTTTCATTTGCCAAAGGAAATATGCTAGAGAAGTTCTTAAGAAGTTTGGAATGTTGAATTGTAAACCTATTAGCACTCCTTCGGTAGTAAATGAAAAATTACTTAAAGAAGATGGAGCTGAGAAAGTTGATGAGGGAATCTATAGGAGTATGATAGATTGTTTGTTGTATTTAACAACAACAAGGCCAGATATTATGTTTGCAGCAAGCTTATTATCCAGATCCATGTCGGCACCAAGTGAGGTGCATTTAAGAGCTGCAAAAAGGTTGTTGAGGTATGTGAAAGCAACTGAAGATCATGGAGTTTGGTTTAGAAAAGCTTCCGAATTAAAACAGGTTGGCTACACTGATAGTGACTGGGTAGGCTCAAATGAAGATATGAAGAGCACATCTAGTTTCGTATTCCTAATTGGTTCAGGTGTTCAGTTGGAGCTCGAAGAAGCAAGATACTGTGGCACAATCCACAACCGAAGCTGAGTATATTGCAGCTGCAGTAGCAGTAAATCAAGCTATTTGGTTAAGAAAGTTATTGGTTGACTTGAAGCAAGAACAGAAGAACTCTACTGAGATTTATTGTGATAACAAGTCAGCAGTTGCAATTGCTAAGAATCCAATCTTTCATGGAAAAACCAAGCATATAAAAATCAAATATCATTTCATAAGAGAAGCAGAGAAGGAGAAAGAAGTTGATCTGATGCATTGCAGCTCTGAAGTTCAAATGGCTGATATACTGACCAAGGCACTACCAAGAACCAGATTTGAACAGCTAAGATTGATGCTTGGAGTTAGCAGCAAACTTGCCAAGGAGGAGTGATGGTGCTGTGACAAGCTTTCTGTCACTGTAGGAAAAATCTTTTTGATTAAACTAGATGTATTTAGATATTTTTGACAAGTTGTGAATCTTGATTTAAGCTTATTTTTTGTAGAAGGAGTGAATGTGCTTAATTTAAGCTTCATGTCTGCAGGTAGGAGTTGGTAGAGTTGGTAATGTGTTTGAAAATCTTGGATATAATCTCTATTAAGTATGGTTTTGAATCAAAAGAAATCAGCTCTTCCAGCCTTTGTGTTATGTTTTTCTCTACGTCAAAACCAACAACATGTTTATGCAGATCTATGACATAAAATGCTATATATACAGCAAGGAGATGATGAGACACCACCTCTCTCTCTCATCAAGGACTTACCTTGTATTAAGGTGAGGGATTTCATCCTCTTGTGGGGTGGGTCTTTGTAGGCACTATGCACTGTACCTCCTACCTTGGGGACTGCCGTGTACCGTAATTTACCCCTCCCACGTGCGTCGGGCAGTGTGTGAAGGGCTCTTAACGTGAAGGATTTCATCTTTTGCACCCAAGGATTTATCTTGTATTAATAGTGCTACCTGTTGTCATATTAACAATATGGAGAATGCTTAGCTGGAGCAACTAACAGTCATTAACTAGCAGAGCTGATGGTCTATTTGATCTGAATCATCTCTATGGCTACAGCCTACAAGAATTTCATCTCACCAATCATCTCTATCTATAGATGTGAATACTAACAGGTCAATTATGCAGTCCTTCCCCTGCTAGCTGCTGCTGCAATGGCTTCAGGATTTGTATAACTTTTATGGGTTTGATTGCTTGTATCTAACTTTCTTTTAGTCTTCTCTGGATTAATTATAATGTCCATTAGGTGAAATTTCCTTGATAGTTTTATCTTCATACTCACAGCAGCACGATTTAGGAGGAGAAAGGTCATGCTTGCATCATGGATCTGTACGTATGGCAGTCTTTCTGTAATTGCACTCTCAATATTGTGACTGGTTATTGTCAAGTTGGGTTGATGTTGACTTCCTGTGTTCCGGTTTACCGGCCTTATCATTTCGAAGCGAAAAAATACATTATTTATATAAAAAAAAAGGGGGTGAATCTGGCCCCAGCATGATTTACGCGTTCCAAGTTCCAACTGGAAATAATGTCTTTTGGAAGTGGAATTTTTGCCTTGAGATTTTGGATAAGGAAGCCATTGATTATCTGTTCTTGGTGCAGTATATTCTCTTCCTCTCTCTCCAATTATTTTATTTGAAGCCTCGTTGGGTGGAAACTGGCGAAATAGTGCAGAACAGCCAACTTCGCAAGTTAGCTTCGTGCGAGGCGTGGGGACAATCTCATGGTTCATCTGTCTATCATCGTCCACAGTCATTGTATGTAGGTTTCCATATGAGCTAGGAGATTTCCATTCTAGTTGCTTCCAGTTCACTCAATCACAAAAGTATGGTTGTTAACTCTTCAACTACTCATTCATTTGATTCATCACTATCTTTCACTAAATTTTCTTGTAGTGGGTGGGGACCTAAATGGGTCGGTCTTAATCCTTGCTCACTATAAATATGTGACAATCACTCCTAAGCTTTTCAGTCCCAGCGGTTTCTCCTAGCAGCATATATAATTAATATATGTCTGTCTCTGTCAATTCTTCCATGGCGGCAAACCATGATATGCCATTCTTCCTTGTCAAGAAGGATGCTATACTGGTTAAACCCTCGAGCGCCACCCCTTCAGATGTTCTCTCTCTCTCGACCATTGACAACGATTATGTATTCGAGCAGATCTCTCAAACCATTTACGTCTATCAAGCAAACACCAATCATCCTAACGGCGCTGATTCTGACCCGGCTCACTTGATCAGAGAGGCTCTCTCCCGGGTTTTATTTTACTACTATCCCCTGGCCGGGAAGCTCAAGAGGCAGAGTGATGGAACTCTACGGATCAAGTGTAACGCCGATGGGGTGCCTTTTCTTGAGGCCACAGCCAATTGCCAGCTCTCTTCCCTCGGTTACTTTGATGGGATTGACACGAAAACTGCAAAACAGTTTCTCTTTTATCCAGAGACTGACAGTGACGACGGTTACCACCCTCTAGCTCTGCAGGTGACTAAGTTTTCTTGTGGAGGCTTTACGATTGGCATGGGCTTATCGCATTCTGTTTGCGATGGCACTGGTGCAGCACAATTCTTCCGAGCCATGGCTGAACTGGCTAGCGGAAAGACTGAACCGTCAGTGAAACCTGTCTGGGAGAGGGAAAGACTGGCAGGGAAGCCCAGTGGGGACCCAATCACACTCCTAGCAGACGCAGCTTCCATGGCAGCTTCACCACACTGGCCAACCACTGATCTTGTCCATGGATTGTTCAACATCACAAGTGACGGTCTAATCAAACTGAAAAACAGTTTGATGACGGAAATTGAGAATGAAACATTGGATGAAAGTTTCAGTTTCACGACTATTGAGGCTCTTGGCGCCTATGTTTGGAGGTCTAGAATCAGAGCTTTTGAGCTGAACCCAGATGGGAAATCCATCTTCCACCTGGCTGTCGGGATAAGGAACATAACAAATCCACCTCTGCCTCCCGGGTACATATTCTTTGTAATCTTCTCATACTCGTCTATTACTTATTTAGGTTGTATACATCCAATACAATACAATACAATACAGTATTTTAACATTTTCTCTCTCAACTTCATCGTTCATCTTTTCTGACAGGTACTACGGAAATGCTTTTCTGTCTTCGCCATCAGTGTTGCCAGTGAAGGACCTGCACGAGGGGCCTCTCTCCAACGTTGCAAAGATGATAAAAGAGTCCAAGAAACGTGCTTCTAACAATGACTACGTTGTGAACACACTCAGCTTCTTGGAGACCGTGAGGCAACAGAGGATGAAGATTGAGGGCGGGGCGGCGTCGACGATCCTGACGGATTGGAGGCGGCTGGGTCTGCTGGAAGAAGTGGACTTCGGGTGGAAGGGGGCTGTGAATATTGTGCCAGTTCTCCTGAACATCGTCGCGTTTGTTGAAGTGTGTATTCTTTTGCCTCCTTGCAGCCTGGATCCTGCCGCCAAAGGTGGGCTCAGGCTGCTGGTTTCTCTCCCCAGAGCTGCCATGGCTAAATTCGAGGAAGAAATGAATGCCCTCTAGCTCGAAGATGACCATGACCATGCTCTCGCCTCAACCAGCGATCAGATCGTGTTGTTTGTTCAAGCGTTTTGTAATCAATAAACTTGGTTTCAATCGACTGTTCTAAGTGGATTATTACGGAGCTTGATGCCTTGATCCTCCTTTCCAACGGGAACCCAAAATTTTCCTCTCTTTTTATTTTGAGCCCAAGGTCATGTTAATTAAATTTTAATTTTTTGATTAAGAATTGAGAGTTAGGATTTAGTTCATCATTAAAATGTAATTTTTTTAAAAAATAAAAATTAAATTTTAACCATATATTCTTAATAAAAAAAAGTAGAATTTAATTAAGTTAGATTTTTATTTTATTTTATTTGGGCGTGGGTCCCACCAGTTTCCTATCCTCAAAATTAGAATTTTCTGATCCTTCGATCATTTTAAGACAGAAAATGTCTCGCCCCACTATGCTGAATTTTCCTTCAATTTTGCAGTGAGAGCAACTCCATCTTTCATTGACAATCTGAGAGTGGGATCATCATCCGCCTGTATCCGTACCTGAGACTGCATACAGTCTATGGATACCTCGGCCCCTGAATTCCGGGCCAATGCGCAAATACCGATCGATCTGTTTATCTCCAAGAAACACCGCGTTCATACACTCGGCCGCGCCGGCGGGGGAGAAGGTATTAGGTTCACAGACGCCTCCGGCAATCTCGTCTTCAGAGTCGAGCACCAGCTTCCAAAATCGGATCACACGCTACTCCTTGTTGAGGCCTCTGGAAATCCCCTCATTTACATCCGCCGTAACCCCGTAACTTTCTCTCCTTCCATCTCTCCCTCTCTCTCCACACCTTATGGAAATTTGGTTTCATGGTTTCGAATAGCGTGCATGGAATTAGTTATAGGCGATGTAGCCTTCAATTCGTTTGCTCTCTGCGTTTGTAGTCTGTTTGGGTTAGGGGAAATTATGGGAACTACGAATAAGGGTTAGAAAAGGAGAAGAAAACGGACGGATTTCGCGTGAAAGGATTGAATAGAGAAATAGAATTAGAATTATAGTTCACAATGATTGGAACAAAAGGAGAAGAAATGATAGTTCATAATTTCCCCATTGATAACATTGATTATGTTGTGTGTGTGTGTGGGGGGGGGGGGGGGGGGGGGGCGCATATGTGATTTCCAGTGTTGGACTGTTTACAAAAGTTCAAACAGTGTATGGTTATGATCACACCTGCATTTTCTGTGCATATTCATTCTTACACTACTAGTAAATGTTCTGCAGTCGTCTTCATCAGTTGTTTGTTTAATTGTTTGATCAAGATTGTGCAACTGTAGTTGTTGAAGGAAAAAAATAAGATGAGAAAAAACACAAGATGATCCAAACACACTCAAACACAAGAGATTTTTACGTGGAAAACCCTAAAAGGGAAAAATCACAGCCGTCAGGATGACAGAGGAAAAATATCACTATGTAATAAAATTTACAACTACAAAGCTCAATATTCTTTCTCTAAACCCAAGTCTCAATTACACCCAATTCCTAGCTCACTAGTCTCTCACAAGTGATTTGCTCACTTTGAATAACAAGTCAAGCATCTTATTTATAGACTAGTTTCCTTGTTCGTCAAGATTAAGGTTTCCTTACCTAGCAACAATTAACAACTGACTATGAAATAGGATTACACACCAAACAGGAAACCAATATTAGAAATAAGAAATAATCTTCCAGACTAATTAGAATTTCTCGCTGAAAATCCTAACAAACCATCATCTCAACGAGAATTCCTAAAAACATACATCTATTTTTCAACAACAATGATGACTATCTATTACCGATAATCACCATGATCTTTATCACTAAGATTACCACACCCCCACCATAAAAGGTACAACCACTTAAGCATATACCGCCTAAGATTTTCACGACACAATGTCGAAAAATACTTTGCTGAAAAACTATGGTGCAACCCCCATGCTTGGTTTTATTGGGAGCTCTTTAGCCATCGACATCCTTTCCACCACCCACCTTGCATCAACGCCAAGCCAATGCCCGTGTGTAAACTCTGTGGACTCTCTAGAAGTATCACATTCTCTTTCATGACAACTTTGGTGGTCTAGGGACATGCCATGAGGATGTGTCTCACTCTTTAGAGAACATCTTCATCTGTCACAAAATTGAGAGACGAACTTCCAGCGTCACAATCTTTGGAGCCATTTGCCAGACTTGCTCTACTAGATTTTCCAAAGCCTTCAAGAGTTGGTTTGCCTTTCAACACCTTGTGTAACCTGCATTGGATCAAGATATCATTGACTTGTATTTGCCACAAGCCAAAATTGATCTTCCCATCGAACTTTTCAAAATCAAATTTCATCATGCTTGGCATATCTTTTGCGTACTAGGCGATCGATAACCAAAACTCTGATACCACTTGTTGAAGGAAAAAAAAAAAAAAGATGATCCAAACACAAGATGATCTAAACACACTCAAACATAAGAGATTTTTACATAAAAAACCTTAAAAGGGAAAAACTACGGCCGTTAGGACAACACAGGAAAATATTATTATGTAGTAAAATTTACAACTACAAAGCTCAATATTCTCTCTCTAAACCCAAGTCCCAATTACACCCAATTCCTAGCTCTCAGTGGTCTCTCACAAATGATTTGCTCACATTAAATAATAAGCCAAACATTCCATTTATAGACTAGTTTCCTTGTTTGTTAAGACTAAGGTTTCTTTGCCTAGCAACAATTAACAACTGACTATGAAATAGGATTACACACTAAATAGGAAACCAATATTAGGAATAAGAAATAATCTTCAAAACTAATTAGAATTTCTCGCTGAAAATCCTAATAGTGCATTGCATGTGATGTGGTGTGGTTGCTCGTTTGAAGCTTATAGCTAAGCCAAAAATCTGAAATTGGACTTGGGACTTGGGACTCCCAGCTTTACTCTATCATATACAAGTCTATTTAAACTAATGAAAGATATGTTGGGATCGCAGAATGCATCTTGGCAGGGCTTCAAGGGGGATACTAGCAAAGAGGAGATGATATTCAGAGCGGAAAGGACAGGTGATTCAGTTAGTGAAACTGAGTTTGAGATATTCTCTGTTGGTGAAAATGGTGAAGAGTCAAAATCTGATTTCAAGATGAAAGGCTCCCCCTTCAACAGATCCTGCACTATTAATAAGGGTGATTCCATTGTGGCTCAGGTATTAATGCTTTAACTGTTGCTGGTAGTACCTCCTCAGATATCGCTGGTTTCATCTTGACTGGATTGAAAGCTTAATATTTGTTAGGATGGATCACAACAGAAACTTTAAATCCTGATGACATTGAGTTTAGAACCTCCTATCCTCTGCTTTTGTTTCTGAACCCCTTCACATGATATTAGTGCCTAGGCAGTTGCTTTTATTGGGTGTGCCCAACTATGAGTTTTAGCTGGTTCCCTTTTCAAAATGTTCAAGCTACTCGTATAATCATGTTTCCTAATGAAAGCTGTGTGTGACGTGTTAAACATTACATTTATTTTTGGTTTAACTGCAATTGTGCCAATTGGAAGGCCTGCATCTGGGCAAATTTCGTCAAAACAATTCTAGTAGTTTGAAATGATGATATATCTAATGTAAGAAACAGATATTGAAGGTGGCATTGTGGTAAAGGAATTTTCTTTCAACTTGTTTACCTTTATAACATTGGGTATACTGATTTCTTTAACTATTCTTGTTCTGCAACAAGAGCTATTTTTTATCATTTGTCTTAATTTGAACTCGACAAAGTGCTTGTTGCCGAGCACAAGCCCTCTAGCATCTGTTGCTTGAGGTTATAAAACCATGCCCTTCTTCTCATCCTTGCTTGAGATTTTGCCCATATTTTTCACAAGTTTTGCTAATTTCTTTGTCTCCTATTGCTTGAGCTGTTTTATATTTGAATTTTGATCTGGCTTGAGTAGCAACTAGTAGGAGCATTTTCACTCTTAGGCAAATAGAATTCTTTTGTGAAAGTAAGTCTTCTAATTGGGACAAAGTAGTTCATTTTGCGATACTCGTCTATAGAATCAGACCAACCCCCTTAGACTTTGATTGAAATTTTGAACTGGTAACATCTGGTCTGGATTCAATAATCCCTGGGCTTGATTCTCTAATGAAGATAAGTCCTCGTGAATAACACAACTACCACTGTAATAGGAGATTACATGATCATTAAAATTTATTTTGTTGTTTCTGATGTTTGTAACTTGGTTAAAGTCTCACATCTAATTATGTGAACTTTTTTAGACCAATTAATGTGGGGGCAAGTATCATACACAATATATGTTTGTTTTCTTGGAATATTTCATGCAGACTAGCCTCATGTACAAGCTTGGAATCCAGAAGGTGCTGGTGCGGAGGAATAGATTTCGACTAACAATATTTCCTGGTTTCACCGATCACGCCTTCGTCATTGCAGCTCTGGTTGTAATATTTTTTCATGGGAGGAAACTATGGATCTAGCAGCAGAAGAACTCGCACGCAGTCAAGCGTTGGTTTCCATCTTCTGGTTGAGATTGGTTAGAGTTGTATGGCTTCGAAGATCCCCACGATATAATTGTTGCAGTCTGATATAAATTGAGCAATCTCTTGAAGTTTTCAATCTGGGTTCGCAAAGTTGAGAAAGATAATGGCAATCAATGCTTTAGTGTAGTTTCTATAATGTCAAACATTTAGCAATTACTGTTGCATTACGAATCTTGTTTGACTTAAGACTAGTTGTTGCATGTATTTTAAGTCTTTATAATTTCTCTAATGATGAAAGTTTACTCTTCTTTTACTTATGTATACTAAGTTTTGACATCTTTGTGGCCCGCGAAGCCTTGGTTTCTTGGCAAGGTATATAGAGGTACTGATAATCTTTAAAATTCATATATAAATCTTGTTATATGCTGCTGGTTAGTCGTAGATTCTTATCTAACATGTTAAATTTAGTTATTTTGTAATTTATTATTCATTGGGCCTATATATATATATAATAATATATATTTTTGTGTGAGTTTTTTAGGAGAGATTTGAGCTTTATGTCGAACAAAGCTGTAATTATCCTTTAGTCTTCATTATTATAATATTTAGGTCGAATTTCACGTAATTCTAATTATTTTATAAAGATTTTATGTAATTTAAATTTAATATTTGACATCCCTGCGACGGTGAGTTGTGATTTTTACATTTGGCTTAATAAAAAGGGGGTTATTTGATAAAAAAAAATATATAAATAATTTTTTTATGATTTAGGTTTAATTAGGGTTATAGAGAGCTTATTTGATTTAAATTTTGTAACTTGAAGTTTATAATCTAAATTTTAAATGAAGAAAATATTAAATTTTAAATTACAAAAAATAATTTATCCTATATTTCAGGTTTAGCAATTATTTTTATTATAAATTGCAACCATAACTCATATCTCATGCAAATTTTAATAGTAAAATTACTAACTGTTTAACAATATTTACATAATTATAAAAAACAATGTGTTTTATTTAAAACTAAAGAATAAATAAATAAATAAATTCTAAAGAAATTCGTGATTTAATATACCGAACGCTTGTCCGCATCCCTGAGCAGGAGGGCGGTGCGCTGCCTTGACTGTTCATACTCCCAGACGCCAGACTTGCTCCTTATTCATCATCCTTAAAATGGATCCAAAATAGGGTAATCTCTGACCTAAATATGCTGCACAACAGGGTTAGGTTTTTATCTTTTGCTAGATAGGTTTAGGGTTTTGATTGATAAATAGATAGCAGGAAGGAACACTATAATTTTCGACTTGAATAAGAGGCAATCATGGGGAGACCGAAAGGAGAAGGAAATAGAAGCAAGGCACGCCCGTCTAGCAGCAGGTATCGAGCTCTTTTCAAGACTTTTTGTTCTGCTTGCAGTTCAATTTTCGGAGAATTCACTTCAGCCAATTTGTTTGGTGGTTCTCGTTGCAGTCTGGCTGCTTCTCTCTTGCCGTCGTCGGGTGCTCAGGCCGTTGGATTCGGGGGCTATGTGGGCAGCTCGCGGGTCGATTCTTCGTCGTCAAGCGACGATCCTGCTCCCTTCTTGGTAACTTTTTTCTCAGAGTTTATTTTAAATCTTTAATTGCATTCTGTCATGAATGCAATTGGAGTCCCGTTTGCTTGATTTGTTAGTGTTTAAATACATGGGAAACAATCAAGGTAACATCTTTGAAGATATTCCCTTGGTTTGTGAGTTTGCTCGGGCTAGATTTCTGTTCGAGCTAAACCTACTTTTTGGATTGCATGGCCTCTTCAGGAGTCTTGTAAAAGGGGTTCATTGAATTCAGTGGAATCACGTCTGGGAATTTTGTTTTAATGATCTCCAGTGATTTCCTTATTTCAGGATATCGATGGTGAAGTTGCACAGCATTTGAAGAGGCTTGCCAGAAAGGATCCAACCACTAAGGTAATATTTTATTTTTCAATGATAAATTCTTGAACATCTCCTCTTGGAAATCCCTGAAAGGGAAATTACTTAAATGGAGTGGAAGAGTTGGTATTTCTTTCACCCGTTGGGGTACAATGTTTCAGAATTCTTATTGTGTCTCGTAGTTGACCGAAACTTGAAGGAGCTATCCCTTGCTTTGTTATTAATATATTTTGCAATTTAGTTAAAATATCTCAATGTCATTTTCTTTTGCAGCTTAAAGCTTTGGCATCTTTGTCTATGCTTCTCAAGCAAAAATCTGGCAAGGAGATACTACCAATAATCCCACAGTGGGTATGTCTATTTTCTCTCCATACACTTGGTGTGTAGTAGTGGGTTCATGTTACAGTAACTCTCTGCCTTAGTTTCGATAATGCCACAGTGATTTGCTTCCAAGTTCATGTTGTTTTCTTCCACATTCATACATCTTAAGTGTCTAAGCATCATTGTCGCTTAATGCACTTGACTTTGCACTTGGACTTGAAGTGCATGATGAGGAGGCCTCCAACTGTGATACAGTATAAAGCTTGTTGATGCCTAAACTTTGCTTCTTTTTGATCCACCAAGGCATGGAGTTTACTTATTTTCGAGGACATGTGGCTGGGTGGCTTTAAGACTAGATGGTTCAAACAGTATTGCTTGGGAGCTGAAATAAAAACTTGTGAATCATTTCATGTGCTATTTAAAAGTAATAGTTTAAAACTTTGATTGAGATGGCTTTTTCTGTTGTCGTGTTCTTTTTTATTCTTCCACAAGGATGAACTTGACTTAGTTTTCTTGTAGCATAGAGAAAATTACAAAAGTCATAGTTTTCTCTCATGCCAAATGCTTAGGGCTTTTTTTTTGGTGCTAAATGCTTCACATCACACAAAAGAGTGGGGCTGAAAGGTGATCTTGGTGTCCTCCTTGGGCAACTCCTGTGCCACATACTTTGTTTCTCCATTTATTGTCACTTCTGCATTGGTTGAAAACAGTTGCTGATTTATTGTTTTAGTGCTACAGGTTAACTGGCTGCTTGATATGTGCTGCTTCCACACCTGATTGCTGACTAATTTCTTCCTCTCTCTCTCTCTCTCTCTCTCTCTCTCTCAGGCATTTGAATATAAGAGGTTGTTGTTGGACTACAATAGAGAGGTTCGGCGAGCTACACATGACACTATGTCTCTTCTTGTAGCCGCTGTTGGGTATGATCTTATTTTTGCTAGAATTATGCTTTCCTGTTGCTTTATTTTTTCACTCAATAGGAGATTATTGTTTGCGGTGATCTGTGTTTGCTAGATGTTCTTGGAAGCTAGTATATTACATATTAGTTTAAACCTTCACAAAGGGGAAGGATCAGTGACACCAAGAATGCTTGCACCTGATGGAACCATGAATGATCCTGATCCAACAAATCCAATTTGCATTCACTTAGGGGATGGTGACATAAACTGAACTTGATTAAGAGGAAATATGATTAAGGAAATTTTGCAAAAATCGAAAAGTCTGGGATGGTAAAATCAAAAGCAATGTAAGCTAGGGATTTGATGCTAAGGCAAATAAACAGCTCAAAAATTTGTTCTCATTCTAATTACTATTGGAATTATCTTTAGAACACATGTATATGCATACATTATCCCATTCCAATTGAACCACAAATCTAAATAGCAATCCAACTGTGAACTACATCTTCTAGGTGCTAGTTGTGATTGTGTCTATGATGCCTATGGACTATAGGTATCTTCTTTCACCTGCAAATACAGACCTAAAGTGATGAAGTGCTCCTACAAACCCCACGATGACATAGACAAGCTCACTCTTGGAGAATCCACCCTTTTACTCCTTAATTTTTTCTTCACGGATTTGTATTTGCTGCATATGCTTGATGTTTTACTATTATGAACATTAATCGTGGCTTCCAGTTGCAAGGGTTGTGGGTAATTAGATTTGGAGAATCATGGTTTCATGTTTCAGTGGCTTGTGGGTAATTAGGTTGTGAATGTGAACCAGTTGTCCAGATTTAAGTTATTTCTTTGAACAGGTGCAATTATTTGGTCCATGGTAAGACTTCAAAATTTTTAATTGTCAGCAATGGTTTCTAGCGTGATGCAGTTGCTCTGTGTTAAGTATGCTAAGCTTTAGGTCTATGTTTTACACCCCTTGCATTTAGTAAGACTGATGTGGTTTAGTGGACTTGAGGCTGTATAAAATATGAGTTTGTTTGATTAAAGTGCGAAGAGGACAACATTTCTTATTAGAAAACGAGAATGAGTAAAGAACTCAGACTCATCCATTTGGAGGATCTATGGTTTCATCTTTGCTGTATCTAGGTTGTCAAGCCTTTAATATTATCAATCCTTTTTGAGCTATGTTTTTATGAATGTTTATGTATGTTGTTGAATATGGAAGACTTCAAATTTTTTGGTTGATTAATGGTGGGTACATTTATACCTGTTTTACCAACTTCTCACAAAATTTCATTGCAACTTATCCTCTGATCTCTCTTTCTCTCTCTCCAGGAGAGATTTAGCCCCACAACTGAAATCTTTGATGGGACCATGGTGGTTTTCTCAGTTTGATCCATCTTCTGATGTTTCTCAAGCTGCCAAGCGGTCATTGCAGGTTTAGTTTTTGTTTATGTCTTGTAGAATGAGTGTTGTGAATTCACTGGGGAATCACATTTTCATTCCTAAATGTCTTGGTGCCAACATGAATATCTGAAGAACTTTTGCAGGATTAGCACAAAAAACTTGGGCAAATTAAAGGTACGATGCCCCTCATGATGGGGACTCTGTCACTCAACATGTACTGAGGGAAGTATGATGTCAATTGGGGAGAATTTACTAGTGGATGATGTTGGGAATTTGCCTTCATCATTTATTGTAAACTGTTTTTGAACCCAGATTTAGATGCATATGACTTGTTTCCAGTTCTGGTGTGGCAAATGCAGTATACTACCCCAGGTCTTTGCTGCTGCTGGGATTTATCTTAAAAAGAATAGCTAAAATTCTTTCTTGCACTTAAAACTGTCGTTAAACTTGAAAACATGCATTAATTAATTCTGAAATTGTTATGGTTGTGGGGTAGTCTTGTTGGTGCATACCTGTTATTTTTTTCGGTTTGTAATACTAAGAGCATCTGAGATGTACTAGTCAATATATGCATGAACTTTAGTTTTTGAATATTCTTCAAGCCTATATTTACATAAGACATATTTTTGCTAGAGTGTCTAACATATATTGTTTAATGTATTGCTACATTCATCTTGTCAGCAATTGTACTTTTTTTCCTCAAGGATACTTGCCTTTCTGCTATTTTATATTTTATGTGTGTGTGTGTAAATTTATCTTCCATATAATTTTCTGAATTGTTGGATATTTGCTGAGTTGTCTTTACTGTGGCACTGGTTTTGTTAATTAACAGGCAGCCTTCCCAGCACAGGAGAAGAGATTAGATGCCTTAATTTTATGCACAACTGAAGTACTCATGTATTTGGAAGAAAATCTGAATCTGACTCCACAGAGCATGTCTGACAAGGCCACTGCTTTGGATGAACTGCAAGAGATGCACCAGCAGGTATTCTATGTGGAATAAGAATTCAATTACTTTGTTTAATCTTGAACAGAACATATAATACTCTGGCATTTGCTGTTCTGGAATAGTCAGCTTTCTGATAATGTACTTGGTTATTTCATTCATTCTCTCTTTTTTCTTTTATGTTGGTTTGGAGAATTAATAAGTATGGTGAGTTCTGTTACTTTTTGCTAGCAATGTGATCGTGTAGATACAAAAGACTAGGCACTTCATTTAGTCGATCATGTTGTACCTGCCATTGGTTCTAGAAACTTTTTCTTCTTAGCACCTGGTTTTCTTCTAATTGAGCATATTTTTTTTTCCTTACTCTAGAAAATAAGATTAATTATGAATTATTGAAGATGTTAAACTATGAAGGCATTATCATAGTTACTTGTTTACTTTCTGTGAATAGAGATCTTATTGGTTTTTAAGCATTACTTGGTAGTCTGTTCTTAAAAAGTCACTGGTGATTGTAAGACAGTTCTGAGCTGTTGTTGATGGGTCATATGAGGGAGAAACCTCCTGGCTTTTGTCGGTTGTGGATTAGGCAGTGGGTTTAACTTAATATGTCCTAACCCGTTAAAAGACTACGCTAAATGGTCATCCACTTTGTCAAATGTAGACTTGGTGGTGGGTTTTACTTGCACTAGGAGCCCCCATGAGCTCCATTTTTTTAATTAAAATTTTCCAATCTATTGAAAGATCACATATTCACCATCTAAATGGTCTGGCGGATAGTGATATTCGAAGGTAGTTTACTATTCTGGCAGGTATTTGAAGCAAGGTATTGAGAAGCAAGGTATTGATTATGGACCAAGTTGGCAGATCAACCACTATGCTTTTGTGACATTGGATGACTGCTAACCCACTAGGAAATATGGTGGATTTGTTTAACTGATGATTTGGAGAAACACAAGTTGTTCAAATCTGTTAAGACATTTTCACTTGAGTTTCTGGTCTATCATGAAGGGTTATGACTTGGAAGCTTGGTTGCATCTCCTTTCTGAGAATAAATGTTTATCGCATTTGAGGCAGGATTTTAATGTGATGTTATCCAAATGAAACCAAACCCTAGTTACTATCTTATAGTGGGTCAATTTTGGGTACTATGCCTCTTGAGGACATGTTTGTTTCGTGGGATAAGGAGGATAATTGTAAAGTCTCACATGGTGACTTTTTGAACTTCATATGTAGTTTAAAAAATTGGATTTCATCTTCATGCATAACAAAGACAACTTGCGATAAAGGCAACATTCATTGCATAATCTTGTAACTGCACCCCTAATACCAATGCCCCCTTATATATCATATTTATCATCGCAAGCCATAATACCATTAGTTGGGGTTGACCACATGGTCGTATACTTTTTGCCTACTTACATATCCAGCCGTTATCCCACTATGTGGGGTTGGCTACATGAATTCTAGACTTTTATGTGGGTTACATCCCAACAGATAGTTTGTCTAGAATTCATATTTGGATCCAACTAGGTTTTACGCTGGCTGTCAGCTACCTAACGCAACCCTCCTCCTTTCTGCCTACTATTTTATGAAAATTATCAAAAGGTTGCCATCATATTTTGAGAATATGATGTTGTATAGAAAATATATTTTATATATAATAATACATTCTAATTATATAATTAAGTTAGGGAATTAATTTATGTATTTAACAAAATATTAAGGAACAAAAATATTGATATTTCCAACAATATAATGTTTGGGGTGAATTTGTCATTTGGCTTTTATTCTAATCTCAAACTCATGTTAACAAACACATCCTACCGTCTTATCCATGCCTATCCAACTTGAGGAAAATAAATCAATACGCTCTATGTTCTCTCGGGATATCATCTTGCATGTGACTATCATTCATGGAATTGTATCTCACATTATTCCTTTTTTTTTCCTCCTAAATAAGGACGAGAATGGGTAGAAGTTGTTGTACTTGGTTTGTTTTTAAGAGAAGGAATTTTTTTTTTTTTGGGGGGGGGTTGGGGGTGGATTCACTATTTCAGCACTTTCTACATGAGGCAGGGTTAATGTTTTCAAGTTTAAATCTTCTTTGGTATCCAGTGTATCCTTTAGCCATTGAAAGATATGTATGGAATTATTTTTAAATGTTGCATTTCTGACTTCTCTTTATAATGTCTGTCTAACCAAAAAAGAGAGGAAAATTCAATATTGCCTTCCTAATTAATGTATAAACAAACAAGAGATGGGTGCCTGCCTTTAGTACCCTCATAAGTTATATTCCCTTCCTGTTATGTCCTTTTCATTCCCTCCTATCCATCCAAAAGGGAGCATTATTGTTTGAAATGCTATTGGCTAAGGGATGGATTCTTGGGTAGTGCTCTCTGAATCACGTGGCTTAGGTTCTCCATCCCTCAATGCTTTTTCAAAGTGGAATATATATTTATGTTTATTTTTGGTGTTGATACTTGGTATTCTTGCTTTATGCATGTGTCTTTCCGTTCTTTCTTCCATTCCTAGGTTGCCCTGATATCTGGCTTGCAGGTGATTTCTTCATCATTGCTGGCATTTGCTACTTTCCTTGATGTTTTGGTTGGCTTGCAAGTTGACAAACCCAGTTTTGATAGTATAGCTGCTGAAACGAAAAGAACTTCAAGAGCACGGGCCACAGCTATTGCTTTTGCTGAGAAGTTGTTCTCTGTGCATAAATACTTTCTAGATTTTCTGAAATCCCCAACCCCTGCTATTCGATCAGCTACATATTCTGTGCTTAGGAGTTTCATTAAAAATATTCCACATGCTTTCAGTGAAGGAAATATGAAAACTCTAGCCACAGAAGTTCTTGGCTCCTTCCAGGAAAAAGATCCAGCTTGCCATCAAGCAATGTGGGATATGATTTTGTTATTTTCCAAAAGATTTCCTGAGGGTTGGACCACAATAAATGTTCAGAAAGCCATGCTACATAAGTTCTGGCATTTTCTAAGAAATGGGTGTTTTGGATCCCAGCAAATTTCTTATCCAGCTTTAGTTCCATTTCTAAATGCAATACCTCCTAAAGCAGTAGTGGGGGAGAAGTTCATCTTTGAGTTCTTTCAAAATTTTTGGGCTGGAAGGAATCGATCACTCTCCTTAAATGCAGATCGACTAGCATTTTTCCAGGCATGTAGAGATTGTTTTATTTGGGCATTGCAAAATGCTTCAAGGTGGGAGTTTATTGAGCATATTTTTTGTTGTATTTTATTTCATTTGTTATACCCTAACGTGCATTTTCCTATTTTTTTTTTCAAACCAGATATTGTGATGGAGAACTTGCTGTTCATTCTTTCCGAGTTACTCTAGTTGATAAGATCCTTCTAAAGCTCCTGTGGCCCAATTACCTGCCACTTGGCTCGAAAGGAAATGAGGGAGTTTTCTCTGAGCAATCAAGGGGTTCATCTAAGGGAAGTTCTCAGCCTTTCTATGAGGAAACATTAGAGACACTCAAGATTAAGTATCCAATGGGATATGTGCAAGACCTGGGGAGATGCATTACAGAGATCCTTTCATGCATTTATTCTTTGGAAAGTGATTTGCTCTTGGCTTTTTGCACAGCATTTCAAGAAAACTGCTTTGAAGTGTTTCAGAAAACAGAGCATATAGAAAGTTCATCAGAGATTATAGAGAGGGTCATTAAGTTTTTGTTATTACTAGGGCAACATTCAGTTCAGAAAGGTGAAAAGTGGCCTTTGGTTAATCTTGTGGGACCAATGTTGGCAAAGTCTTTCTCATTGATCCAAATTATTGTAAGTTTACTATCATCTGTCTTTCGTTTGGAGGCTAATTGTGTTGTCACTTCTTGGACAATTTTTTAAAATTTTTTTTAACCAGAAATACATATTTTTGACTAATACATGACATATAGTTAATATGCCTTTTTTAGTTGACTAGTTCTATTTTGATCTGTATTTATCTTCTGTGTTTGCTTATTCTTTATTTTTTTGATGATTTAATTCAGGATTCACCAGATATTGTCAGACTTGTAACGATGGCAGTGTCAGTATTTGGTCCTCGTAAGATAATTGCAGAAATTTTCTGCAGTAACAGGACTTTGTTTAGTAGTCCTTGTGATGATATAAACAAGGAATTGGACATGGATCAGTTTCTGCTGCTCTACAATGAAATATTTATCCCTTGGTGCCTGCAAGGAAATGTTTCATCCACTAGTGCTCGACTGGATCTCTTGCTCGTGTTACTTGAAAATGAAAGTTTTTCAGAACAGTGGCATAGTATCATCACATATGCAACTGATCCAGAACGTTTTGGAGCTGGGCCTGAGGGTCCTGACCAAAACCACATACTTGTCTTTGCAATTCTCATGGAGAAAGCGAGAGCAGAACTTAGAAAGAGAAAGGTGGGGGTAGATGTTTATCAGCAAGGCTCCCATCCAGAACACTGGCATCATAAGCTTCTAGATTCATGTGTTGTTTCTATCACTTATTCCTTTCCTTCCTTCACAAGTCCTAATGCGCGGTTTATTCGGTATGCAGATTTAAGACATTAGTAAAATACATTTGCATTATTTATCTTATGTGCAGGAAGTGAATCGTGAGCAGAAACTTGCTTGAGTATTCAATTTGCTTCTTGCCTGCTGTTGCATTTTTAAAGTTCCTGACAACTAAAGATTGTCTTGTCCATTGATCAGGGCGGTCCTTGGCGGCTCAACAGAAGATGATAAAATTTGTTTGGTGTCAAGGAATGCTAAGATCCTTGTATTTAAAGAGATCTGCAGGAATTTGGTAACTTTCATGATGGATTCTCCTTTCACTTGGGTTAGGGATTCATGTTCTTTATTAACTGCTGATGCAAATGGTTCTATGCCAAGAAGACATAATGTGAATGTGCTCAACATGGCACATTTTGCACTCGAAGTACTTGATGGCAGCTTCTTCTGTGTGAAGACTATTGAAGATGAAGATGGATTGGTCCCAGGTACTTTAGCTGCAGTTTTTCTGATTGATTGGGAATATAGCATGGCAGTAGTGTCCGAAAATGCCAATGAAGATGAAGCTACTAGAAAAATTCTGGGCCGGATGGATTTTTATGCATCTTTGCATGATTTTCGTGGCAAGCTTAGTACTCAATTCTTTAAGAACCTAAGCATGAACATTCGCAACAATTTGAGGAGAATATTGATAGAGTCTATTAGGTTTGCTATATTCAAGGAAGATAAATTTTATATTGGGAAAGAAAGATCTGTATGCTGCCAATGGATGCTTGATGTTATTAGATGTCTCTGTGAGAGTCAAAATGAGGAGCAAGAATTGTTAGACCAGTTTCTGAGCAAGAGTGAATTCTGGCCTTTGTGGGTCTTGCCGGATGCCTGTACAGGAGAAAGATCAGCTGCCTTGAAGACTGGAAACATCTCTATTAATGTGAGTGATTTTTTTTGTAGCTCTCTTGCTGATTTTTTTTTATTAGGACATGGGTGGCTTATTGATTGATATGGCCACATTGTTTTGTTCTACCACTGTTGATCCATGGCAATGGTACTTGATATCAATCTTTGATTACATTCTATTATGTATCTTTTGATTTCTGCATTTTGGATATGCGGTTATCTCTAAATTTGTTCCTGTTAATTCATTGCTCTTGTTAGTTCCCTCTTATTAATCATGGAGTGAGGTAGTTCATTTTTGGTGACTCAGGTGACATAGCATTGAAATATATTTTGGGCATATATTAGAGTTTTATTAAGACACATTATGATGCTTCAACAATGTTGGGGAAGAGATGGACCTCTTTCTTCGTGGTTGAGTTAATGTGTCATTTATAATTGCTATTGTTCTAATTCCATGATCTAGCATATTAAGCATGGTTAACTTACTGCAGGTACAAAGTACAAATATTTGATGTGCTTCAAAATAGGAATTTTTGCAGGCTGCCTTCTCCTATAATCAAGTCTGGCTTGGACTTGAACTCTAAACTTGTCCAACAGGCTCTCTGCTTTGAAAGATTTCCTGCCTAATTAAGTGTACTTTTTGGCCTAAGTTGATTTGTGCCACTAGTACTAGTTGAATTATTAAGAGAGGATTAAGGAAAATCTGCCCAAACTAGAGTAAATTTGTTGATACGGTGAATATTGCTGGCTAAAACATAGAGAGGTTAATTAGGTAATAGTTTAATTGATTTATAGGTGGATTTAAAGATTGTCCTCTTGACATGTCATGTCTGACTTTTGGATAAAGCTACACAAAACAAGTAGTAGTTACCAGTGGTCGAAGCTCTTGTAACTTCTCATAAGTCCACCATCACACTTTTAACACCAACAAATATATGAATTATGTTTTTTTGTACTTGAAATAGTCAGAAAGTATCTTGCAATATTTTTTCTTTTTGCATGCCTTTCTTGGGATGTTTTACTTGTTCATTAATTTTTTTGGTTGTTTTTTTTGGGTGGTGGTGGTTATTTGGGGGGGGGCATCAGCCGTCAGTTGGGTAATGAAGGAATCAACAAAAAACAAATGGCTGGACTGGATTCAGTAAGACAATTTATTTGCCTTGTTACACAGATTTTAGAAATGGAGTTGCTTGATGGCAGATTAACTGCTTTGTAGGTGAAAGTTGACATTATTCTCTCTCAGTAACATTAAAGATGTTTATAATATGAGCTTTGGTTCCATGATAGATAGGTATTAGCAGCATAGTTACACAGTTGTTAGCTCTGAAGTTGTTGGAGATTGACTGCACTGGGGGAGGGGTTCAAGTCTTTCTTAATCAACACTGTACATGTCCGTCATTTGAGTTTTGGTCTTTGGATGTTTGATGACTCCAGTTGATTAGCATACCTTCATTGTTGTTTTTTTTTTTTTTTTGGATGTGTGTGTGTTGTTTTGTTTTTATTTTTGGGGGGGGGGTTGCCAAGAAGTTGGTGATTTTTTTTTTTTCTTTTGGTTAGTAGTAGCTTGTGAGGAAAAAATTAAAGAGTTATCCCTTTCCTGACCTGGCAATCCATGAAGTTAATCAGTGCAGTTATGGAAAATTGTGATTGATTTTTTTTCTCAAAGTTGCTACATGGTTTATTTGTCACCAGACTATAGATGGACAACTTATGAATTGCAACTGGTTACTGTATAGGCATCCAGGAGTCACATAATTGTTGCTGTTATTGAGGAGCTTATATCTGAGATTGGGATTGAAAAGGTTGTTGCCGGTTCTGTTTCCAGTATTTCTCCCTCATCTGAAGAAGCAGCAAGAGAACCAACTGGCTCTCCATCTTGTTCTCGAGCCTGGCTTGCTGCTGAAATATTATGCACGTGGAAATGGCAAGGTGGTGGTGCTTTGAGCTCTTTCCTGCCTTCATTGAGTGTATATGGGAAGAATGGACATTTTTCTCACCAGGAAAGTTTGTTAGACTGTATAGTTAGTATTTTGCTTGATGGTGCTCTTGTTCATGGAGATTGTGGTAAACTAAGCCTTAACCATGTATGGCCTGTTTCATTTGATGAAATGGAGTATGTCGAAGAACCCTTCTTAAGAGCTTTTGCATCTCTACTTTTATCCCTTTTTGAAGACAATATATGGGAAAAGGACAAAGCTATTTTCCTTTTTGAAATGCTTGTAAAGAAACTTTTCATTGGTGAAGCAGTTAACTTGAATTGTTTGAAGGTTCTCCCTTTAATTATGAGTGTCCTTATAAGGCCATTGAGCTTCAGGAGTGATGAGTCCACTCAAGTTGTCCAACATGATTCTTTTAATGCAAGTCAAATGCAGGATATTATTAAGGACTGGCTCCAAAGAGCTATTTTGTTCTCACCTTCAGACACGTGGCAAATGGAAGAAGGTAATTTTGGCTGTCTTTCTCTTTTTTATTTTTATTTTTATTGTTTTTCTCCATGAATGCATTTTTCTCTGCTATGGTAATTCAATAATATCTGTCTAGAGGATAACATTTAAGTTTCACCATTGTTTTAGGCCTAATGCAAAATAGCTTAATTTTCAGGCAGGAATAGTTGGCATTTCAGATATCCACATTTTATTTTAGATTATAAGGTGCAGATGAGTAGAATGATGATTCTTTGCACCGTACAAGGCATTTTCTTTCAGTCTCCCCCTTTTCCCTCTCCTCTGCCAATGTCCCATACTAACTGCTTTATTCATTTTTTACTTATTCTCTTTCTTGCAGAGATGGAATATTGGTTTCAGCTGGTTATATCTTGCTACCCCCTAAGTGCAATATCAAGTATACAAGGGTTAAAACCAGAGAGAGAAATCAGCCCTGCAGAGAGATCACTTTTACTTGAATTATTTCGGAAGCAGAGACATCGTTCTGGCTCATCAACTGCAGCTACTAAACTTCCAACTGTGCAGATGGTCCTATCAAAGCTAATGGTAGTCTCAGTGGGATATTGCTGGATGGAATTTGATGTAGAAGACTGGGAGTTCGTAGTCTATCAATTGAGATGGTGGATTGAATCAGCCGTGGTGATGATGGAGGAAGTAGCTGAAAATGTCAACGAACTCATATCAAACACTTCATCTAGTAACTCTGAATCTGCAGTTAACAAGCTTGAGCATGTTGTGTCAGAGTTAAACCCTTCACCAATGAGAATTGCTACCAATGCCCTGGCTGCTTTTTCTATATTTTGTGATGTCATTGTATTACAAAAGGAAGAAAATACTGATAATATGAATCCCTCGAGAGCTGAGAAATGGGATCTTATCAAGGATCGAATTCTAGAAGGTATTCTCCGCTTATTCTTTTCCACTGGTGTTGCTGAGGCCATTGCAGGTTCCTGCTGCTATGAAGCATCATTTATTTTAGCAGCAAGTAGGTTTGATCATTGTCACTTCTGGGAGTTGGTTGCTTCATGTGTTGTAAGGTCCTCTGCTTATGCCAGAGACAAAGCTGTGAAATCGGTTGAACTTTGGGGGCTTATGAAAGGGCCTATCAGAGCTCTGTATGCTATCCTTTTTTCCTCCAAACCCCTTCCTGCTCTGCAATTTGCATCTTATGTTATCCTTTCATCTGAACCTGTTTTGACCTCATCTATTATTAGAGAAGACACTACAAAGTCCTTGGATGGAGATACTACTGGTGAACAAGAGTCTTACACTCCTGATTTGGCTTCAGAAGAAGATGTTCACTTGAGGGAGGAGATTTCTTGCATCCTTGAAAAATTACCATACGAGATTCTTGAAATGGACTTGGTGGCACAAGAACGAGTAAGTATGCTTCGTGAGATTCAAACATTTTTTTGTTGGCTTCCTTTTGCCACATCAAGTTCCTTGTACATCTACTAGAACCAATTTTCTCCTCGTTAAGGCCTCGTGATTGCTATGATGTACTGATTTTTATTTTGAATCTATAGGTGAATATCTTTCTTGCATGGTCATTATTCCTATCACATCTACTATCCTTCCCATCATCCTCACCCATGAAGGAAAGATTGGTGCAACATGTTCAAAAGCATGCCAATCCAGCAATATTGGATTGCATATTCCAGCATATTCCCTTGGAATTGTGCTTGGCACATAGCTTGAAGAAGAAAGACATGGAACTTCCTTCTGTTCTATCAGATGCTGCAGCTGCAGCTACTCGTGCCATTACAAGCAATTCTCTTTTGTTTTGTGTGGAATCACTTTGGCCTGTTGGACCAGAAAAGATGGCTTCATTTGCTGGTGCAGTATTTGGTATGATGCTTTGTACTCTTCCTGCTTATGTTCGAGAGTGGTTTAGTGATATACGTGACCGTTCTACATCATCAGCAATTGAGTCTTTTACGAAAGTGTGGTGTAGCCCGCCTCTTATCTCAAATGAACTATCCGAGGTATGGTAGTATGACTTTGATCTTTTGGTTTACAATCTTAAGAATTGCATTCTCAGATCTTACCTTTTAGTAGTTCTACTCATTTGTCTAGAAATCGTGATGTGTGATTCAGCAAATTTTAAACTTCTTGTCCGCTATCTAACTCAAGTTACATAACTCTTCTCCCATCTTTGGGCTTGGAACTAGCTGTGAATAGGAGGAACACCATCAACACTAGAAGTTTGAGGAAATTACTAAATTGCTGACATAGTTAAGGCTTGTGATTGTTGTTGTACTCTTTAGTAGTTTACTACTGAGTAAATATTTATTTTGGAGGATGTCAGTGTCAAAATCCTCTCAATGCCCCTTGAGAAATGCTTTGGATGAGTATTTCAGACATTTTAGTTTAGGAATCACAAAGCAAAGGGTTAATCTTCCCAGCCGGTCATTACAACCCATTCATCTTTTTCATTATAGTTATTTTTTATTTGTTGGACTTGCTTGCACAACCATTTCCTTGCTTTTAGACACCAAACTTTTTGACACAAAGTCAGAGTTCTTATTTCATAATGGATTCATGACATAGCTGTATACTAAAAATGTGCTTAATGCAGATCAAGAAAGCTGGCATTGCTGATGAAAATTTCTCAGTTAGTGTGAGCAAGGCAGCCAATGAGGTTGTTGCCACCTATACAAAGGATGAAACTGGAATGGATTTAGTTATTCGTCTTCCTGCATCTTACCCATTGCGTCCTGTGGATGTTGATTGTCCTAGAAGTGTTGGGATTAGCGAAGTGAAGCAAAGGAAATGGTTGTTGTCTATGTTGTCTTTTGTTCGCAATCAGGTATTTCCTACTGATAATAACTGGTCATACATCTTGTAATTAATAAATGAGGCATGATGAGATTTTGGTGGTGTGTTGATAGCAGCAGCATGCATTCAAATTGGGTGTTTGGTGTGAAGAGAGCATGCCAATCTTGTATAAACTGTTTGATTTGTGCATGGTAAGAAAACAAATGAGAGCAATTATGTAAAAATTAGGTTCTCTTAGTTGAATCTGGATGGGGGAACAGGCTGAAACTGAGTTGGAAGGATGGCAGCATGAGTACTGTAATTTGTTGAAGACCAACTGCGTTTGCATGAACATGTTGCAGTTGAAAATGCATCTTTATTGTCATTTGACATTTATATGCAATTGCAGTTGAAAATGTATCTTTATTGTTTTTTGACATTTATATCGCACAAAATATTTTTCTACGTAGGCTCCCTTTATATTATTTTCTTTCTCTTGATCTGATTTATTGGCTTATTATTTGGTGCAAAGTCTGGAAGCAGATTAATGGTTTCCCATAATTTGTGGTGCAGAATGGTGCCTTAGCCGAAGCCATACGGATATGGAAGAGCAATTTTGACAAGGAATTTGAAGGTGTTGAGGAGTGTCCTATCTGTTACAGTGTGATCCACACTGTTAACCATAGCCTTCCACGCTTGGCTTGCAAAACTTGCAAGCACAAGTTCCATTCTGCTTGCCTGTATAAGTGGTTCTCAACTTCTCACAAATCAACGTGCCCATTATGCCAGTCTCCATTTTGAGCTCTTAACTTGTGAAGCCACCATTTATTCTTTTACATTATGGGCACTGAAGATTCAGTCTTGAGCAATGGCCTTTACCGATTTTTCTTCAACTGTAACATTCCTGTAAATGGAGGGAAGCTAATTTTACTGCTACTGTTGGACCATACAATTGGGGTAGAAAAGCTATTGGGTGTCCCTCACGGAACAACTCCCTGAAACTGCTTATTCCCATATTTATTCAGATGATCTGACCATTTGGAGATAATAGTTCCATTCTAGTATCTGGTTGAGGCTTGGGCTTCCCTTTGAGTGAAATCAGAAGGGGTCCAGCAGGCTGAAAGTGGAGCTTCCCTCGAGTGCTTGGAGTCGTCATGCCAAACGATCAGCTCATAGCCGTACAGTATTTGTTTGTAACTTATACTGGAATAGTAAGTCCTCTTTGTTATGTTTTGTATGTTAAGTGATGTGTGTAAATTTACTTTTTTATTGACTACATTTCCGTAGTTGACTACATTTCTTTATTATAGAAAACTTTAGTTTTATCTTCAAATTGGGTAGGCATTTTCATACCTGGGTTGAAAATTAAAAAAAAAAACTGAGGTTTCAAATCTTGCATCTCTATGTAATACATGGATTCTATGTCAAACAATTGGTGGTTTCAAATAGAAACTTCTTGGAATCTTGTCCTTCCGGAATCTGATCGTGGTTCCAAAAGTTAAGGATAGAGAGAGACCTATTCTTCGGTTGCCTGCTTATGAAAGAAGTCCTCTCTCTGCATCAACTTCTTTAGTACATTATCTGCCCTGATGAATTGATCAGTGTTCATCCAATAGTACTAGTCATATTGTGTTTATTGAATAATCTGTGAAAATAGAGAGAGAGCAACTTTAAACAAAGTTATGATGATTTATTTGTTTATAATCATCTTCTCTTCATCTTGTAAGTCTTGTTGGGGATGGGGTTGTGATTTCGATTTTCCGTGTGCAAATGTATTGAAAGCTTGATGGTTTAATTGTTCTCTTACGTATGTGCACCTTGTATTTTGCAGGTAAGATATAGTACAAGAGATTGGGGTGGCTGGGCAAGGATGATCCAAGTTCACAGTGGAAATGGTATTGAAGCTGACACTACATAGAAATGTGTAGTTAAATTTTGATATTATCTGTTAAATTTTGATTTGGATGAGGATGATCCAGCTGCAGAATTTCCATGTCACGTAATGAGAATGATAAAGTTTTATTCGCAGCATATTAGAGCATGTGGTGGATATTTTTTTCTATGTTAAATTTGCAGTCTTTCTCATAACCATTTGGGACGACCAACAAAAAAAAAAAAAAAAGGTTAAAACTATATGAGCAAAAGCCCCAAAGGGTGTTGGGATTGCTTTTTTGTTTTGGCAGAAGTAGTTTATTTTTAATCCAAAGGTAACTTAATTCATCTCTTCATGATTTGAACTAAATATGGATCATCCCTGCGGTTCAGTAGTTAATAATTGTATGTTTTTTTTTTATTATTTAAATGTCTAATAAAGTTCTTCAGTGTGAGATCAAAACTTAGTATATGGTTATGGTATTTAAAATATTGGGTAAATTATATTGACTAATTTAGAGGTTTGACAAAATAATATAATTTTGTTGACTTACAGAAAATGTACGTGGCTGGCAATGTCAGTCAGTGCCAACCACCCACCAATGTCACAACCAGCCAGTGCTTAAACGAACTGCTTTGTTAACTATTTTTCTATTTAATGTGTTTGTCATTAATAAATTACATTGTCCTATATAATATTTACGTAAAATGCATTATTACATAATCAATACCTTTACTTACATAATCAAATACAAATCAAATCTCCACACAAAAGAAAAAAAAGAGATATTTTTACTTACAATCCCACACAATTATTGGAAGTAGTAAAGCCACCATCAACCACAAGATTATGGCCACTCACATACTTGGCCTCCCCACTGGCGAGATACAGAGCAGCCTCAGCCACATCTTCAGCCCTTAGGGTTTCTTCCTTCAAGTTTGCCAAACCCCTCACCATTTCCTCCACCTTCTCCACCTCTTCTTCCACTTCCTCCCCGCTCCTCCACGCGTCAACAAGCATGCTGGTGGCCACCCCAAACGGGGAGATGCAGTTAACCCTAATCCCATACTTGCCCAGCTCGCAAGCCGCGTTCTTCGTCAGCCCCACAATGGCGTGCTTCGACGCCGTGTAGGCGTGCGGGCCGAGCCCTCCCATCACGCCGGCCACGCTCGCCGTAGAAATTATGCACCCGCTTCTTCTCGGCACCATTGCTCGGGCCGCGTGCTTCATTCCGAGGGCGGCGCCTTTTACGTTGACGCCCATGATGCCGTCGAACTCGTCGGGATCGAAGTTGATGATGCTCTTTTTGTTGGCTTGGTTTCCGAGAATCCCGGCATTGTTGAAGAGGACGTCAAGTTTGCCGTAGAGGGAGACCGTTGAATTGATTAGGGTTTCGATGTCTTGTTCGCAGCTTACGTCGCAGTGAAAATAGGTGGCTGAGGGAGACAGTGAGTCGGCCAAACGAGTGCCGGTGGCATCGTCAATGTCGGCGACAATTACTTTGGCGCCGTGTTTGACAATTAGCCTCACTGTCGCCTCCCCGATTCCTCTAGCGCCGCCAGTTACTATTGCAACTTTTCCGTCCAGCCTATATGGAAGAAGGTGAAGAAGGTTTCTCAATGAAAAATAGATACCATATATAGATTAGCATTGATATGTTATTATAGCGACAGCAATCTTAACACAATTCGTGTTGGAACTATCTATCATTAGTAGTTTGAACGAGTAGACTGCCATATAAACAACAACAATAAAAAGACAAAGAAATGGTGGATTGGGCATGCATCCACGCACATTAATGCATTAAAACTTTCCACCTGCCTTTTATTAAGAGTAGTGGGTGTGGGAGAGGTGTTTTCCGGCGGCCTGCTCATCTTGACATGAACTCGGTGGAGGGTTGTCTCGGCCATCAATTGAGCAACTGGCATTGTTATCGGCATTAATAATTCAGAGAGAGAGAGAGAGAGAGAACGAGGGAGGATGTGGTGAGAATGAAAGAGAGGGCTGGCTTTATATAATAATACATATATACCTTAGAGGTAGAGATGAGAAAAAGTGGTAACTTGCGTATAGGGCAGTGCTTGCTTTATTTAATTTTCAGTGGAAGGGGAACTTATTAATTGCTTAGTAATGTCCCTTACCCTAAAGCTCGCTTGCCCCTCAAGCACATCTTTATGATCTCTATCTATCTAAAAGAATAACTCTAAATCTTTTGTGAAGTCAGGTAGTAATTAATTAATTCCATCATTTGTCACGAAGAGTAGCTGCATCTTTATAAGAAGCCATTGACTATTTGTTCACTTGATGTCACCTGCCTTGATCGCTTCTCATGCGTATCAAAGAAGAAGAAGATGGAACAGACCAGAAATAAAGGAATTGAAGCTGAGAACACACAGACACACACATATATACATGGGAAATGGAATTGACTTATAGGATTCTGAATCTCTCATCATCATCCATGCCAACGGATATACGTAACAAAGTGTACTTTTTCTGCGAGCTTTACACTTTGTGAATATATCCGATGAGCTCACCCTCCATGCATCGTACATCATATATCAATCCTAGATGGTTTCTCAATTCTTTTTGCTATATGCCTTCTAGATGGACACCCAAAAGAGGAAAGAGAAAAACTGATGTCTGATGAGATCTTTTTTCTTCCTAATCCATATATATATATATATATATATATCAGCAATTTCTAGCTAGCAGCAGCAATTAATAGTAATGTACGTACGTTTAGCCGGCGCACGCAACCAAGCAACAGACACCCCACCTTCTTGTATTAATGAGGATGAAGTATATATCTAGGAATATTCACACACAAAAACAAATATATATATATATATATCGATGTTACTTGTTGGTATATGTGTAGTAGTTTCTTGCTTCTCCAAATCAATTAATGAATTTCAACATTCGTTAATTTTGGGAAGATGTATATCCCTCTAATAAACTGTATGGGATCTAAAGATTCTGAATCTCTCTGTTATGCCAAAAAATCAAGACTTCATTGACGTTAATATGAATTTCACTTCTAACTTTATGGTTTTTGTCCGTGGGTATTAAATTAATTATTATTCAATTACGTTATTATTTGTTTAGATTATTTAGATAAAATATTATTATTTAAATATTTTAAATAGGATTGTTAGGGGTATTCTTTATACCACACTTTATGGGCTGAAAACGATTCAATGGATCAGCCAAATTCTTCGAAGCCACTATGCCCCAAGTTGAGAACGCCAGGGCAAGGTCGCAAGTCACTTCAATTGAGTTCAAATTACAAAATATCTTAAGTTGCAAAACACGTCACCAAGTTATTCAACTCACATCATGAAGAGATAACGAATTTATCGAAAATGGTTAGAGAATAAGTCAACCTCCCTAATATAAGACAAATTGGTTCTCTGCAAATGCGGAATTCGTTCCTGATTAGGTGAAGCTGAGAAGGAAATATTATATCCATGATATTATCCTTCCATTTTGGATTTCATTCAAATTGTAAATACCCCATACTATAAATAAGGGTCGAAAATCATTATATGAGGGAAAGCAATAATATACTGTTACTTTGCCGAAATAATCAAAAGAACAGTCATGGACTAAGCATTGTTCAAGCTAACCACGTAAAAAACTTTCTTGCGTACTTTCTCTTCTGTTCTTTTTCCTTGAAATCATGTTTATTTTCTCAGTGCAGGCAAACAAATCACGATCGACTGATTCTTAATGTCGACAAGGATTTTGCTGGAATGGGTGCATTTAGTAAAACCCTTTAAAATAAAATTCTATACCACACATGCGAGCGATGACTAAAATTATCATAGGGTACCTAGCTAGAGTTTTTGATGAATTGAATTGTTATATCATCTGATTTTGGAACATTTGCAATAAAAAATTTTCAATTAACAATGGGTGAATGAAAAGAAAGCCAGGCCTTTTTGCAACATAACTGGGCCAACCCATGAGTAATAGATGGGCCTTTGTGATGGGGTTCAGATTCCCCCCCCCCCCCCCCCCTTCTCTCTCTCTCTCTCGGGGGGATATTCTGCCTAGAATTGGTTAAGACATTATTGAAATCAAGTAAAGTTGTAAATTTTGCATGTGTTTATCATCTAGTTTTCGATTAGATTTGTAGAAAGCCAAAGGCTTCAAAGTGAGCGTCTTTGAGAGTGTGCCATTATATTTTTATATCACTTGAAAGAGAACAAAGTGTATGAAAATATTTGTAATTATCCTTATTATAATAGAATATTTTTTGAAGCTTGCCTCGTAGTTTTTCCCTCAATATTAGAAGGTTTTCTACATTAAAATTATGTCCCTTGTATTTCTACTTGTATTCTATTACGTGGTGAGAAAAGGTGATTCTGAGAAGTTTTTCCAGTTTATCAATTCTCTGTCTAATTTTCCCACCAAGTGGTATCAAGCTCTTGGTTACAAAAATGTCATTCTTTTCAGAAAATTCTCAGTATGCTCTAGTTGCAACATTGTTTGATCTTGAATATCAGAAAAGAATTGTCTTGGTTAAAAGCATCTTTCTTGTACATCCGATTACTGGATTTAAGTGTGGTGTGTGGAAGTGGATGTCTAAAAAAAGTTCTTGCTAAGAAAAGATTTGGAATTTAATTGTGTCCATTTGTGACCCACTTCTCTTTCCGGGAACTTACTTGGTATACTATTCACATACATATATTATTCCGGTATACAGTTACTGTTAATAGTGAATAGTTAAAACCTGGTTCAAATTTGATGGAGGCTAGTACAAGCAAAATGATTAGTTTGAACGAAACCAACTATCATGTATAGAGGGGAAAAATGAAAAATCTCATTTATGTGAAAAGTTGGCATCTACCAATATTTGTAACACAAAAGCCCAAATCGAAAATCGATGAAGAGTTGGAATTCAAACATGCCCAAGTATGTGGTTTTATTCGACAATAGGTAGATGACAACATACTCAATCATATTTGTGATGAGACGCATGCCAAATCATTGTAGGAGAAACTTGAATCTCTATGTGCTCAAAAAATCGGTAACAATAAGCTTTTCTTGATTAAGAAGATGATGAATTTACATTATAATTACTTGAGTGATTTTCAAGAAGTTTTGCAACAATTGTCTTCTATGGGTGCAAAGTTTGATGATGAGATTCAAGTTTTATGGTTGCTCGGTACTTTACCAAACTCTTGGGAGATATTCAAAATGTCTTTTTGTAACTTCGATCATAATGGTGTAGTGATGATGCAACTTGTTAAGGGTGTTAGTTTGAACAAAGAGATGAGGAGAAGATCTCAAGTTTCGTCTTCAATATTCGACGTTTTTATCACCAAAAATAGAGGGAGAAGTAAAAGCAGAGGTCCAAAAGGTAAAGGTAAAAGCCGAAGCAGGTCAAGGCCTAATTACAAAAATGTAGAGTGTCACTATTGTGGCAAACTGGGACACATTAAAAAAAAAGTGTTTCCAGTTCAAGAAAGACATGAAAAAGGACAATATTAAAAAAAGAAAAGAAAGATTGTGACCACAATGATATATTTGATGTTACTGATCTTGTCATCATTTGTAATGAGGAGGTAATTAATTTTGTCTGTCAAGAGACAAACTGGGTCATTTATAGTGGAGTTGCCTTACATGTTACATCAAAGAAGGAACTCTTTTCATCTTATACGCCTGATAATTTTGGGGTGATAAAGATGGGTAATAAGAATATTTCAAGGGTTGTTGGATTATGAGATATCCACTTGAAGACCAATAAAAGAGCACAACTGATTCTCAAGGATGTTAGGCATGTGCCTGATATTCACTTTAATTTAATCTCAGTGAGAATGCTTGATGATAAAGGCTATTGCAACACCTTTGATAATGGACAGTGGAAACTTACTAAAGGTTCATCGGTTGTGGCCTGAGAAAAGAAGAGTCATAGTTTGTATATGACACAAGCTACCAGCAACAGTCGAGATGTGGCACAAGAGACTTAGCCACATGAGTGAGAATGGACTAAACTGTTTGGCCAAGAAGAATCTGCTCTCAGGTGTAAAGAGAACAAGTTTAAAGATTTGTGTGCATTGCATGGTTGGGAAGCAAAACATAGTTGCTTTCAAGTGTCACTCTCCTTCAAGGCAATCGAATTTGTTAGAGTTGGTGCATTTCGATGTTTGTGGTCCCTTAAAGGTAAAATCCTTTAGTGGTGGAATTTATTTTGTGATGTTTATTGATGATCATTCAAAAAAACTTTGGGCATATGTTTTGAATACCAAAGATCAAGTGCTTAATGTTTAGATGTTTGCTTTCAGAAGCAAAATTGTCAAAATCTTTTTAAGGGGAGGCTTTGCTCACAACAATACATGTTATCAACCTATCTCTAGCAGTTGCTCTGAATGGTAATGTCCCGAACAAAGTTTGGTATGGCAGAGAAGTCTCTTACAATCATCTACGAGTTTTTGGATGTAAGGCGTTTGTTTACATTCCGAATGATGAGAGGTCAAAGCTTGATGCTAAGACATGACAGTGCATATTTAACGGTTATGGTCTTGATAAATTTGGCTACAGATTGTATGACTCGATTGAGAAGAAACTCATTCGAAGCTGCGATGTAGTATTCATTAAAGATTAAACCATTAATGATATTGAAAAAGCTGAGAAGAAAGTGTCTAGTGGCAGTGAAAGCGTGATTGATCTAAATTTAGTTCCTATGGTGAACTTGCCTAATCCATTTAATTTGACAATGATACTTAGGGTGATAATCAGACAGATGCCCAGCTAAGGACAGATGATGATCCTATTGATGATGTAGGAAATGATGATAAGGTTGTTGAGCAAGGGGAACAACCCCTTCCACCATCGCTCAAAAGATTAGAGAGAGAGCGACGACCTTCTTCTAGGTACTCTAGTTTAGAGTACATTCTTCTTACTGATAAGGGGGAGCCAAAGAGATTTGATGAAGTTCAAACTCATAAAGATAGAACCCAATGGATGAGAGCCATGCAGGACGAGATGGATTCTCTATAGAAAAATAATACTTATGAGCTTGTGGAACTTCTAGAAGGCAAAAAAGCCTTAAAGAACAAATAGGCGTTCAAGCTTAAGAAAGATTGTAACAAGCTAGTTAAGTTTAAAGCTCTCTTAGTCATGAAAGGTTTTGGACAAAAGCAAGGGATCGATTTTGATGAGATTTTCTCTTCGGTTGGCAAAATCAACTCTATTAGAACAGTACTAGATCTGACAACTAGCTTGGATCTAGAACTTGAGCAATTTGATGTGAAGACTGCATTTCTCCATAGTGATTTGGAGGAAGAAATCTACATAGTTCAACTAGAATGATTTGAAAAGAAAGGGAGGGATCACATGATTTTCAAATTGAAGAAGAGCTTGTATAGACTGAAGCAAGCTCCGAGACAATGGTATAAGAAGTTTAACTCTTTCATGATGGGTCATAGATATACCAGAACTGACAGAAATCACTGTGTGTATTTTAAAAGTTTTTTAGGTGAAAAATTCATTATCCTTCTACTATCTGTAGATGATATGTTGATAGTGGGGCAGGACAGGGAGATAATTAGCAATCTGAAAAATTAGTTGTCAAAAGTGTTTGACATGAAAGATCTAGGACTTGCAAGGAAAATTCTGGGAATGCAAATTTTACGAGACTGAAAAACTAAAAAGCTATGGTTGTCACATGAAAAATATGTGGAGCAGGTTCTAAAAAGATTTAACATGCATAGTGCTAAACCATTTAGCACACAATTGGTCAGTCAATTTAAACTCGGTAGAAAGAGTTGTCCCACCAATCAAGAAGAAAATGAAGACGTGGATAAGATTTCTTATTCCTCTACAATCGAAAATTTGATGTACGCTATGGTCAGTACCCATCTGGATATTGCTCACGTGGTAGGAGTAGTCAACAGGTTTATTTCCAACCCAAGTACAGACCATTGGGAAGTTGTGAAGTGGATCTTAAGATATCTTAGAGGTAGTACAAAAATGTGCTTGTGTTTTGAAGGGTTTGAACTAATTTTGAAGGGATAAACAAATGCAAATATGGTAGGTGATCTGAACAGTAGGAAATCTACTTTAGGATTCTTATTCACTTTTGCAAGAGAAGTAAATTGCAAAAATGTGTTGCCTTATCTACAACAAATACAGAATACGTTGCCATGATCGAAGTAGGAAAAGAAATGCTTTGGTTGACAAAATTTCTTCAACAATTGGGAATGAAGCTAGGAAATACTGTAATTTACTGTGACAGTCAGAGTGCTTTAGATTTGAGTAAGAACGCTATATATCACTTATGCATAAAGCACATTGATGTAAGATACCATTGACTATGGTTAGCAGTTGAGAAACATCAATTCATATTAGAAAATATCCATATTGAAAAAAACCCTGCTGACATGATGACAAAAGTTGTAGCTCGAGAGAAGCTTCAACTAAGTGTCGGGTTGGCAGACATGGACTCCGTTTAATTTTTCCATCATTATTCTCCTTACGCATAGGTTGAAATGAGAGAATTGTTGGATTCTAACCTAATTGTGTCTAAATTAGGTAGCCACCAATTGCTCTTTGGGGGGTAAACTTCAAGTATAAATATCCCCCATTTTCGAAAGGTTGAGGCATCTAAATTTGAGGATCCAATAAACAAGAACAAGTTTCAATGTAGATGGGAGGCAAGAAAATTAGAGGCTTCAAAATGAGAGTCTTTGAGAATATTATTATATTTTTTGTATCACTTAAAAGAAAATAGAGTGTGTGGAGATATTTATAATTATATTTATTATAGTGAAATATTTCTTAGAATTTGTCTCGTGATTTTTTTCCTCAATATTAGAGAGTTTTTCATGTTAAAATTATGTCTTTTATATTTTTGTTTATATTTTATTATGCCATGAAAAACGGTATTTATAAAAAGTTTCTGCAATTTATTAAATCTCTTTTCAATTTTTTGAAGAGTATCTGTCGTTGGAGTTTGTTGGGAGCATGTCGTAAATCTGAATTATCGCTGAAGGAAGACTGTCATAATAATATTGTTCAAGCCATCATGCCTGACTCTCCACTTGATGAGACGGAAGCTCGTGGATCTCAGCGGAAGAACAATTAATTAAGCACCTCGTTCTGTATCAATCGCGTTCTGTTTGTAAAGTATCACTTCTCATGATGGAATTGCACGTGTTGAATTGATGATGCAAGGGTATTCTGAACATGCACAATAAGAGAGTAGCTTCAGTTTGAAGTTCCAGGCCTCGGATTCTGAAGGTACTGACATAGAGCTTGGAAGGGGGTGGAATCCGCGTTTTGGAAGATGAACTTGCCGGTTCCCCCCAAGTGCCAGAGATGGAGAGTAAGGGAGGCGAATGGCCATGGCAAGGTGAGAGAAACTATTGATTATTAATTTGCACTTCAACATCTCGTTATTCTAGATCTTCTCATTTTTGTCCGCTGCTCAGTCATGTGTTTGTCCTGGATATAGGTGTTGTTGGCTTGGACTACATATAGAGCTGACAAGGTTGTAGTAGGTAGATGCTTTAATTTCCGAATCAATGATTCAATGTGCCTGCACTTTTTACTACACAATGTATGTATCAATGGTTTGGAGGCTGACTGCCTCAGCCTCTTCTTCCTCTCCCAAATCCAAGGTCATGTGATTAGCGTTGCCGGTCGGTCTATTCAAAGTTGGAACTTGACTCCTTGGGGTATTTTAATTTGAGTCCCTTGGAGTTGGAGGGGAAGCCCCTTTCAGTCAAACCTTGTTCATCTTCCTTCAATATTTTCCAAACCTTTTTGTTTTCTTCTTCTTCTTTTTTTTCTCTTTTTAACAACCCAACAAGATGTTTGGCATTAAAACTATGCTGAAGTTACCGCAATTTTTTATGTTCCACTATTATGTAACTGACCAATATGATTTGCCATCACCATCGCTTCACTTGTTCCCAGTCTGAGTTCTTGCTTATTTTCTATATATTTCTGAATGAAGTTTTCATTAGGTTGTGTTGACCACTCCATTCTCAACTGATGAATGAATGTGTGCTCACATTTTTTTTCCTCAAATTAGGCAAAGACCCTTTTCTTTCTTTATTTCTTTCTTTTTGTGTGGCTAGGTTCAAAGACCCCTTTCTGACAGATTGTTTGTGATGAAGGCTAGAAAGCTCATTGATCAACCAGCTTAATTAATTAATTAATTAATTGTCTCCACTAATAAAGACAACCTCGCCTTCTGTTATTATTATTGTCAGCCTAATTAATTAATCCTTCACTAATAAAGACAACTTGGTTCTATCCTTAAGACTTATATGGTTCCATTCTACACCAAGTCCTCTGGAATAAGGGACGATCTTCCATTGAAAAGTTGCAAGGGCCACGCATATCATGTGCATCATGAAATGCGCATCAAATTCTGATTTGTAACGTTAATCTTTCTATTGGTGATTGGCCCTTGTGGCTGGCTGGCTGGCTGGCTAATGAACAACGCCTGCCAATTATTTCATCGCTCTCTTGCATGACTATCTCATAATATATTATTAATTTGCGATTTCATAATTAATGATTCCGATATAAAGAAATGAACAGAGAATCCGACAACTCTAGAGGACCAACCAAAACACCCTTGCTTCGGTTTTTTTGTTGACAATTCTACTTGAAATCACATGAATATTATCTGAATAAGTTGATATCTTGTGTTGTATGTCATATAAATATAGATATAAATATATAAAACATTAATATGAAGTGTTAAGTATTTTAATTAGTTAAATTTAACATTTAATAAATCAATTAAAATTGCAAGCAATATCCAACTTTGTTGGCGGGCGGCTCCAGATTTGGGAGGAAATGTGCAGACAAATTAATTAGGCAGGCGGCTGCCTCTCTAACTTAAATTTAGATACATTCGTTAATGCAAGCACAAAAGTCTTATTCACACTAACACGCGCGAATGCCAGACCAGTGAGAACGCACAGAGTCAGTTGCAAATAAAATCATTTAGTTTAACTCATCAATAAAATGTAATAGATATATTTGATTTCTGTAATTTTCAGATGTTGGGGGGGCTAAGAAGGAAATTATTTAGTTTCTAATTTAATATTAGTTTCACATGATTAGTGATTTGTAACTTAACTGGGTGAACATAACATAACAGGGTAAGTGAGGGTTCTAGAAGACGAACCAAGGAAATGGAGAGCCGTTGATATAAATCCCATCCGCCAGAGAAGAGATGACACGTTTACAGAAATCAAAGCCTGTCGTTTTGCGGGGCAGCAATTGGCCGTGGCAAAAGCCAGGAGCTTTCCCATCCATCCTAAAATCTATATGTATGGGGGAAGTCAGAAGTGGTATGCCACTAAAAGATAATGATATATTATTATTATTATTATTATTATTGATTAATAAAATATTTTAAAATACGATATATTTATTATAAATCAAATAAATAAATAGCTGACTTAACGACCCATTATTACCATATATATGTACCTTTTATCACATTTGATGTACAGAATATAAAAACTATATATATTAGGAAATTATAAAAAGAGCCCACCCGAACCCGACCCCGACCCGGGAGATCGAGCGAGACAGCGCGTACGCGGTAATTTCCATTCACCACATGTCTCTCTCAGTCTTGCTCTGCACACGTAGACACACACGCAAGGCGGCCGCCTCCTTCTGTCATTCATGGCAGCCAGTCAAAAACACGAGCTTTGACCAACCCCCCCCCCCCCCCCCCCTTCTCTCTCTCTCTCTCTCTCTCTCTCTCTCTGCCTTCATATTATTATTTTCCAAGGTCAAATATCACCCGAGCTTTCTCAGAAGATGCCTCCTCCCTCTGCAACAAGAGATCAAGATTGCCAACACCCCCATTCCCCAATTTAAAAAATAAAATAATAATAAAAAATAAAACCGATTATCCTATGCGTGTTCGTTTTCACTTCCTCCTCCTCCTCTCTCTCTCTCTCTCTCTCTCTCTATAGACTTGCCACCTCCATTTATAACAACTCTCTCTCTCCACCCATCGGATCTCTCTCTCTCTCTCCTCTCAATCTAATTAATGGCCTCTCCTTCCGGGAGCTTAGACACCTCGGCTACCTCCTTCCCCAAGCCACCCGCCTCCTCCTCCTCCTCCTCCTCCACCACCTTCTCTTTCTCCAACCCCTTCATGTCCTCCTCGTTCTCCGACCTCTTCAACCATGACTACCCCTCCTCCGCCCCCGCTCCCACTGTCAGCAGTGGCCTCTCCGATCGTGTCGCCGAGAGAACCGGCTCCGGCGTCCCCAAGTTTAAGTCCATTCCGCCGCCTTCCCTCCCCATCTCCCCTCCCGCTTTCTCCCCCTCTTCTTACTTCTCCATCCCTCCAGGCCTCAGCCCCGCCGACCTCCTCGACTCCCCCGTGCTCCTCTCCACTTCCAATGTAATTATATTCCATCCTTTCTCTTTCTCTTTTCGTTTTTGGCTTTCTGTTTGGTTCCTATGGAAACATAAAGTTCAGTTCAGAGTTCTTAACGTACGTTTGACTGATTGATTTATGCAGATTCTTCCGTCTCCTACAACCGGGACTTTCCCAACTCAGGCCTTCAATTGGAAAAACAGCTCTGTTTCCAACGACTACCACCAGGGCATCAAGCGGGAACCAAAGAACAGCTCCGACTTCTCTTTCCAGCCCCAAACAAGGCGTCCAACTTCATCCACGACAACCTTTCAATCTGAACTTCCAACTGTAAGTTCTATATAACAACCTTTACTTGATTCATGCCCAATTCTCTCCCTATTTTATCTGAAACTATCTCAACTTGTTCAAAAAATTCCAGGAAAACCAAGGATGGGATTTTCAAGAAGCCATCAAGCAAGATAATAATCCATCTTCAGATAAGAGCCTGGTGAAATCTGAATTTGCTTCTCTGCAGAGCTTGTCCCCTGATATTTCCTCAATTCAGACCGACTCTCGCCCCGGCGCCGGCGCCGGCTTTCAATCCAGTTATAATCGTTATAACAATTCATCGCAGTCGATAAGGGAGCAGAGAAAATCCGAAGATGGATACAACTGGAGAAAGTATGGGCAGAAGCAAGTGAAAGGGAGCGAAAATCCGCGAAGCTATTACAAGTGTACTTACCCCAATTGCCCAACCAAGAAGAAGGTTGAGAGGTCTTTAGATGGGCAGATCACCGAGATCGTTTACAAGGGTACTCATAACCATCCGAAGCCTCAGTCTACTAGGAGATCATCGGCAAACCCAGCTTCTTGTCAAGCAGTACAACCCTACAATCCTCCCACCAACGAGTTCCCAGATCAGTCGTATGCCTCGCATGGCACTGGGCCGATGGACTCGGTTGCGACGCCGGAGAATTCTTCGATCTCGATCGGGGATGATGATTTTGATCGAAGCTCGCAGAGGAGTAAATCAGGAGGGGATGAGATAGATGAAGATGAGCCTGATGCCAAAAGATGGTAAGTCTAATCCATAATTTCAAAAGAAATAAAAGACTGAATTTTCCTATTAGTTGTGGGGATCTTATTTGAGTTTTTTGCTTTGAAATTTTCCAGGAAGATAGAGGCTGAAAGTGAGGGCATGTCAGCCGCAGGGAGTAGAACAGTGAGAGAACCTAGAGTTGTAGTCCAAACTACAAGTGACATCGATATCCTTGATGATGGCTATAGGTGGAGGAAATATGGGCAGAAGGTGGTCAAGGGGAATCCTAATCCAAGGTAAATATGAACCTTTCTCTCTGTTTCCACTTCTCCTATTTCTCCCTAATCTTGATCAAAGTTCTACATATATATGCCTAAACAATCTTACGATTCTTCATCCTTCAATTGTAAACTAGACCTTCAATGATTAAATCCCTGTTTCCTTGATTACCACCGGCCTTGGCCTGTCTGCCCTTTACCGCCACATTCCTGCTCAATTATAGAATCCTATGGCAACGGCCTATTATGTTCTTGGTGTGGCAAAAATAACAATTGTTTTTATATGTGCACCTAAGGAATTTGTTTCGTACTTGTGTGTATAATAAGGTTTCATAAAACTGAGGGCATTTTGAACTTGCAGGAGCTACTATAAGTGCACAAACCCGGGATGCCCGGTAAGGAAACACGTCGAGCGCGCATCACACGACCAAAGAGCGGTGATCACAACGTACGAGGGCAAGCACAACCACGATGTTCCAGTTGCCCGGGGCAGCGGCAGCCACTCCCTGAATAGGCCTTTGCCCACCAACACCAACGGCAATGCAGTCATGGCCTTCAGGCCTTCCACAATCTCCCAGCACCCCACCACTAACGCCATGGCCAACCCAATTCGCAGCTCAAGGCTGCAAGCTGAGGGCCAAGCACCCTTCACGCTAGAGATGTTGCAGAGTCCTGGGAGTTTTGGGTTCGCCGGATTTGGGAACCCGATGGGCTCTTATTTGAACCAGCCCCAGGTCCCAGACAACAATGTCTTCTCCAGGGCCAAGGAAGAGCCCAGGGATGACATGTTCCTTGAATCGTTGCTGTGCTGAAGTTTTCTTGAGATTTCCAAAGGTTGGTTTTATTTAAGTTTAGGCAAAGAATGGATTATAGATACTTTTACTAGTACAATAAGAATTCAAGATGGTCAGATTCATTTGTTTATTTGTCATTTGATTTTGTTGTGTTGTATATTTTTTCTACTGGGATTTGGTTTTGTACATTCAAATGAATATGATGTACAAGTTGCTCCTCAACTTAGTTTTTTTTTTTCCCCGATTGGTTTTGAGGCCATTGTTGGCGTCAGAAGTGTATGTATGTACAGCCTCAATTCATTGTGCTAACCAAAATATAGTGGTGTTTTTCTTCTTGTTTTAATCGGTAGATGATCCAATAATCAAGTTAAAGAGAATTTTGATCAAGTTAGATAATTTTGCGGGTTGTCAAAAAAGGATCACGGTTGGCTTGATTCATCTATTTGCTTAGAACTCTCCTCACTTCCATTCTTGATTCATCTGTTTAGCCAAAACAAAAGGGTAGCTACTTGAATGAGAGCTCATCTTAGACAGCAAGATCTAACAGTTTAAGTGGGGTTGGTTTGTGAATGTAGTTTTGGGTTTGATTTGGGAATGCGACGACGGTACAGCTCCTCTTTTTTTTTTTTGGACTGGATTGTACTTTGACTATATGTATTAACAAAATTTTAACAAGGTGGGATAACACAAATACTTTTAATAGAAACAAGATTTAATTAAAAAATAATGAAAATCAAATATTATGGGTACTTACCCTTCTAACCACCAAGGATCTCTGAGTTCGTTGCCCAATGCCCACAAACAAAAGAAGGCCAAAGAGAAACAAATCACAACTCTGCAATCTTCCATATCCATAATTGAGTCCAAAACATTTTATTTCCTCAAACCATTTAAGTGAAGTGAAATAAACATAATACTCAAAACAACGAAACTGATCATCTATCCATCCATCCTGTATGAGTATGAACTCAAAATAAGAGTAGGCTTATAATAAAAAAAATTGGAAGTGTGGCAAGGCAGGGCAACAGCCAGAATGCAATCGACAGCTCCTAGATATGATCAGAGGGACTCAAGGGAAGTGTCATTTTGAAGTGCTAAATTATTCATTTATAATTTTAAACAATATTATGATACCTCTAAATTATAAATATGTTTTATTGGTAGGTGTCAAAATAGGGGTGTTATTTTAATATTTTTTATTAAATCAAACTAGAAAATTCAAATTAAATTTCAAAAATTGAAATAAAAACATTTAAATTATAACAATTAACTAAAATTAAAATATTTATTTTAAATTAAAATCAATTATATATATATATATACTCTAGCCTTTTTCCCCTTTCCTTTTCCTTTCTACGCCTGTCTTTTTCTATATTTTCCTTCCCCATGACGGCTCATCGCCCCTCGCCCTTGGTCAGTCTTTACTCGCGGCTCGACCTCATTGGTCGTCGCCTCGCCCTCACAGGTCGTCGCCACGCCCTTGTTGGTTCTTCCCTCAGTCACTCGTCTCGTCTCGCCTTGCTCTCGTTTGCTGTCTCTTGACTTTCTTGCTCCATCACTTGCCAGCTCGTCCCTTCATTTCTCGCTGGGCGATCGCTATTTTTCTAGCTCTCTCTCACTTCGTCATTTACCTCGCCTATAAGCTCTTGTTTTAAATAATATATGTATTTATAGAAATTAAAATATAACTATTAAATTTTATCGTTAAAAATGATACGCCTTCTTTTTTTCTCTCTTCAAAAGTTAAAAAAATGACATCACAAAAAAATTATTATCATTTTACAATCCCATTTACCACTCCCATTAGAATAGAAAATTTTTAATTTAAGATGTCATTTTGACAATAATGGGGTTAACCCTCCGATTGCACTACCCCATCTGAGTTGCCCTTAGAGGGAGGAGCAAAAGCATTGAACGAGTCAAAGATTTGTGGCTGAGAAACACCAAATCGGATGGAGACGGATGGAGTAACTTGGCGCATACGTTGGTCAATGTCAACTCATGACTTTAATGCCACAAGACAATAAACAGAGTTTTGGAGAGGTTGGTTGGAGGCTTGCAGCTCGACTCGACCCGAATCGACACATTAATAATAATAATAGATTCATATCTTCATTATTGAGGGAGAGAGAGAGAGAGAGATGTGTTGTTGGTTGCTTCTGCTCCAGTTTTACGTCTCTAGGGACAGCTTCCTCTGGGCGTGGCCGTGGGCCTGGGCGTGGGGGCTGTTCGGTCAATTCGTCTGCCCTCTTGTCCTTCCAGTTCCAGAAATTAAAATGAAAGACCAAAAAGACAAAAAGATTGCTTAGACTTACTTGTTTTAACGTGCCCAACACGACACATTTACAAACCCAACTGCTAGCTGATGGCCCCACCTACCTATTGGGTACTGGCCCCCCTCCTCTCAATAATCTCATTGGCATTTTTTTTTTTTAGGTTACGCAGTATCTCTCACGCACCCTTAAACTCATCCCAAAGTTAAGTGATTAAGATCTTTTTCTATTTTTTAAGTTATGTTCACCCTCACTTATCAAAAATCACTCTCAAAAAAATATTCTAAAAATTAATCTCACAATGACAATTTTTAACATGACTTTACAACCCCCTCTTTTGCCACCAACTATACCCTTGGGACATCTCATTAGCATCTTTTTCTCTGAATAAAATTGTTTGTTTATTGTTACACGTTATTCCCGTATCACTCTTTATGGGTCAATCCCAATCCAATGGCCGGCCCAATCACCCAAAAACCAAAATAGCGCAAGCAACTTCGTCAAAAAAGCCCATGAATTGTCGAAATTCAAAACTCATAAAGTAAGCATTCCGCGAGCTCCCGATAAAGCTCCTAACGAGCTTTCAACGATCGTCTAATGAGCTTTCAGCAAAAATCTCAGTTCGCTGGACCGTCCAGGTCGTTGGCCTAAAATCGCCATCTCGTATAAGTGGTAAAGCTGCTGAGAAGTCAGAAGTAGAGACTATTCACTTTATCTGCAACAACTCATGCCCCTCATAATGAGGATCTCACTCCCAGTTTTGTATAGACGATAAGGGCTATTTGTCCCCCATTATGTAATTATTGTATTTTTATATATTATCTAAATTATAAAGACCCCTCAGTATAATTAAGAATCAGAGATATCATAAGGGAATAGAGAGAGAATAATCAGATACTGTCATTTTAAGAAAATAATTAGAGTGCAGTCGTGGAATAGGCATCATTCTGGCAAAATCATGTAAAAAATCTTGGTATTAATTCACGTATGAAGCCTTTGTATTTTTCTTTTTGACACTTTAAACTTACTCACCGTGATCCAAAATGAATCAGGATCGGCTTAAATTTAACCTCTGATATTTACTAATAAACTTAACATCTTGTTTGTTAAAAGAAAATTCACTTTTCTGTAATTTCATTCGCGCGCTGTCAGCCTGTCATCCAATTATTATTATGTATATATTATTACGTTTCTAATTAATATAAATAAATATATAAATATCTTCGATCCACCGCGACGCTTATTATTATTAACCCCCGCAAAAACAATTGCCTTACGAAAAATGTTATTTTAATTGTCTCTTGCGTTTGGCGCCAATTATTAGGGTGGGGTGCGTTCGGTAACACCATGGACCTTACCCCACGTAAACCGGACCTACTCAGCAATCTTCTGCTACGGCTGCTCCCATTCGCCGTTCTCATATTTGCCGCTCGGTTCACTTACGCTGCCACCATCGACGGCTGCTCTTGCCGCTTCCTCCAATTCTGCTTCTCCTCCTCCGTCCCCGAGACCGTCACTCTATCCGCCGCCGAATTGCTACGCTCTCTTCGGACTTACTACTCGTCGGTGTTCCAAGATTTGATTACCGAAGGCTATCTCTCGCTCTGCTCCAAGGCTTTTTGCATCGAAACCATAACCGGCCAGGACGTCGCTTCTTTGAAAGAGATCGGAGTCGCCGACTCCATCGGTATCTCTGCTAAACCATCGCCACCGTTGGTAATATCCGGTCGGGCTGTTCGACAGCCGTTTGATGATAACACCTTCGGTTTTCATTTCTCCGGCGTCGACGGGCTGGATTGGTCCAGTCAACCCGCCGAATTCGCCTCCGAAGTATCGAGAACGCTCAAGCCGGGAGGTTTCTTCGTCCTCCATACGGTGGCTAAGGACATGTACAGTCTCAATTCGTTGCTTGAATTGTTCAATTCTTGTAGATTGATTCGTTGGCGGGACATCAACGGCCCCGATTTAGCCTTTCCGTCGATCCGTGAGGTTATTCTGATAAAAGAAAATCCAATTCCTGGCCAAGGTGAGAAAAATCAAAATTAAAATCAATCTTTGCGTCGCAATTGGGATAATGGTTGCTCTGTTCCAGGATATAAGCGGGAATTGATTCGAAATATAGAACCATTGGCCCCAAATGAGCCACTGAACCCTTGGATCACATTTAAAACGAACGCTAAGAACATTACATATTTACCTTCTTTGGTCGATATCAGTTTCAAGCCTGGGTATGTGTACATTGATGTCGGAGCACGGAATTATAGTTCGAGTATTGGAAGTTGGTTCAGAAAACGGTACCCGAAACAGAACAAGAACTTCGAAATCTACGCAATTGAAGCCGGCAAGGCGTTTCACGAAGAGTATGCGACGAAGAAAAGCCTTACTGTGTTGCCTTACGCAGCTTGGGTGAGGAACGAGACACTGTTCTTTGAAATCAGCCGTGAACCGAGGAGGAAAAGTGAGGAGAAAGGTATAGGGATGGGTAGGGTTCAAACCGTGCAATCATCAAGCAACTTTGTTAGTGATTTCCATAAGATTCAAGGCTTTGATTTTGCTGCTTGGTTGAAAAATGCAGTTTCGATGAGAGATGTTGTGGTGGTGAAGATGGGTGTAGAAGGCGCTGAGTTTCACCTGATTCCTAGGTTGGTAGAGACTGACGCCATTTGTTTGATTGACGAGTTATTTCTCGAATGCCATTTCAATAGATGGCAGAAGACATATACCCAATGCTTGGACTTGTTCTCTTCCCTCAGAAAAAGTGGAGTTCTAGTGCATCAATGGTGGTGAATTACTGAATGGTAACAGTCCATACTCCATCGAATTATTATTTATTTTTTTTATAAAGTTTTTAATTCTTCCATTGATATTTGCTTCTTGCAACATAAATGGAGACTTGCATAATTTTCTACATCTTATGTCATGTATTTTTATTTATTTTTTTTTTTTTTTGCCTTTTCCCACAAATAGGAGTCTTGATTTAGATATGGATGAGAGTTATAAGAGAGAAATAAATTTCTGGAAGCAATGAATTGTAAAGTTACGGTAAGGAATAAAAATTAATAAAAGGGGAGTATACTTATGAATTTTATTCTTTGAAACGACATGTCCCTATATTTACACATTATGGGTCCGTGTTTGACGTTTAAGATGATCTTCTAGTTCCAACTCTGGTGCTCCTCCGCCCATATCTTAATCCTCTTAACTGGGGTCTTCCAGGCCAGAGAACTCCTTCTCTCATTTTCTCTCTCTCTCTGCCTCTCTCTATCTCTCTCTCACCGTCATTCATAAGCCTGATTAACAGAACACAAGTCCCATGCACATTATAGAAAAGGATAAGAAACAGGCAACAATTTGGCCATGAATGCAGATGTGCCGACAGATGAGAAGAATGGATTCGAGGTCCCATATGTGTGCCATAATGTGCACGTTATCTACTCAAGAGGCATATGGCACGGCGACAACCCTCTCGACTACACAGTTCCATCTCTTATGATGCAATTGTCTCTCATCTCTGTCATCACCCGGTGTGTCTATTTCGCCCTCAAGCCCTTTGATCAACCCTTGATCGTTTCTCAGATTCTTGTAAGCTTAATCTTTCAAGTTTCTACATTCTTTATTATTTGATATTTATTTCTTTTATTAAACCTTCTCGTTGGTAATTTGCTGCCTTCTCTCTCGCTGCACTTATTGTTTATTGCTCCTGAGTGGCTAACCTCTATTATTAACAAGAAAGTAAACATGCCTTCATGATGAATGAATTTTAAAATCCTTAAAGAAAATTCCCTTGAACATGTTGATAGTTTAAAACATATCCACAATGCAGAACACAGAATGGTTTTAATCAAGATAGCCTTTCCAGGTATCTAGCTTAACTGCTTTTCCAAATTAACACATATCAATGCCCAATTTATATACCCAATGGAAACTTTTGTTGTTTATTTTAGTTTGTGTTATTAATCTTAATTCTGCTAAAGTAGTACTTTTGTCATTAGCTTTGACATTAGGGTTCAGATCATCTGGTCCATTTAGTTAACTCATGAAAGGACTTGGCCTTACTTATTGGGAAAAAAAAAACCCAAAGGACTCGGCCTTCTGTCCAGGTTTTCCATCTGTTCAATGCCCTCTGACTTGAATATATGCAGAGGAATGGTAGATTTTTCTGGAGTAGAATATTTTGAGTGCTGTGAATCTCTCATCATTAAGCTCGAGAAGCCATTCCAATGGCCCTCAAACTTCCTTGATCTTCCAGTTAACTTGTCTTTTCTTACTCCCCGTGCATTTTAGCTCTTTTCATGGATTTCCATGCATGTGGCCCATTTCAGGGAATGAACACTAGTTTGTCCTTAGAATGATATTGGATCTGAGCTAATATAGAGTTGAGAACCCTCTTCTGGCTGTTGTTTTATTAGTAGATCACAAATACAGAAATTTTTTTTCTTAACAGATGACCTGGTGAGAGACTTTTCTAATTGCTCTGTTGCTCTTTGATGACATGTTGAGCAGGGTGGCGTTGTCCTAGGTCCATCTATCCTTGGGCAAAATGTGGCATTTTCAACTAAAGTATTTCCAAAAAAAGGCAGGAATGTGATTGATACACTCTCAATTTTTGGTTTCACGCTCTTTATCTTCCTAATTGGAGTGAAAATGGATCCAAGTATGATTTTGAGATCTAGTAAAAAAGCTTTAGCTATAGGAGTCTTGGGGTTTTTTATTTCTTATGGACTGGCCAGTTCTGTTGCCTTCCTTCTTGATCATTTCCTGTCTTTGGATCAGGAGATCTCGAGGGTGCTCCCTTTTGTAGTAACTATGCAGTCCATATCTGCCTTCCCTGTTATAGCCTGCTTTCTTGACGAGCTCAAGATCCTAAATTCAGAGATTGGACAACTAGCCTCTTCATCTTCAATAATTTGTGATCTCTGTCAATGGACTGTAATGTCACTGAAGTTTGCTGCAAAGCTGGCTATGGCAAAATCATTTAAGCTAACTGTGGGTTCGCTGGCTTCGGTTTCCCTCTACATAGTAGTCATTGTATTTGCTATTCGACCAGCGGCTCTGTGGGTAATCAGACACACCCCCGAAGGGAGACCTGTAAAGGAGATGTACATATTTGCGGTCCTTTTAGCTCTACTGTGCTGTGGATTTATTGGTGAAGTTCTTGGCCTGAGTTCCCTTTTGGCTTCTCTGGCCATTGGCTTGGCAATACCAGATGGGCCACCTCTAGGAGCGGCACTAGTTGAGAGGCTAGACTGCTTTGTCTCTGTTCTGCTCATGCCACTCTTTTTCACTCTCTGCGGGCTACAGATGGATGTTTTTGCGATTACAAAACTGGAAAATGCAGGTATTGTGCAGTTAGTTGTTTTCGTTGCTTTTGTCGGGAAGATTGTAGGGACAATCTTGCCCCCTCTATTCTGGAAAATGCCATTCCGAGATGCCCTCTGTCTTGCCCTCATCATGAGCTCCAAAGGCATTGTTGAACTTGCTTTGTTGAATGATTGGAAGCGCAAAGAGGTAAGCTATACATCCTATTCCCTTCTCGTGATCTGACATTTTCATTTGTTCCCTTGGTCTAGTCTCTCACTTCGCTTGCAGGTTTTGAATGAAGAATACTATGCCATTATGATTATGTCAATGGTGCTTATAACTGGAGTGATCTCTCCGCTTGTCAAAGTCCTTTACGATCCTTCGAGAAGGTATGTCGCTTTCAAGAGAAGGACCATTTTTCACCTCAGACAACAGGAAGAACTTCGAGTCCTGGCCTGCGTCCATGGCCAAGAAAATGTACCAGCAATCATGACCCTTCTTCAGGCCTCCATCTCCACCAGTAACGTCACCGTAAATTTAGTCGTCCTCCACCTTATCAAGCTCATGGGCCGCTCTTCACCCCTTCTTGTATCCCACCATGAACGCGAGAAGCCTTCTCTAAACCCCACCTTATCTGAACGCATCTTCAACGCCTTCAAGAAGCTGGAAGAACAGAGCCCAGGCCGCCTCACCCTGCAATACTACAAAGGCATCACCCCCTACGAAACAATGCATAACGATGTCTGCTCTCTGGCTCTAGAGAAGAGAACAATTCTTGTCATCATACCCTTCCACAAGCAGTGGATCCCGGGCCAAAGGGTGGAGACAACCTACGCCTTCAGGCACCTCAACAAGAACGTGCTTGAAAAGGCTCCATGCTCTGTCGGGGTCCTCATAGACCGAGGCAACAGATCCAAGCCCCGGCATGTCATGGCCCACTCTTCTTCCTACCGAGTTGCAGTGCTGTTCTTCGGAGGAGCTGACGATCGCGAAGCGCTATCATACGCGCAGCGCATGGCGAGGCACCTCAGCGTGATGCTGACGCTGATTCGGTTCGCTTGCTCGTCGCCTTCGGCTCACATTGTGGGGGGAACAGACCGCAGCAAGATGCTGGACGCCAACATCTTGAGCGACTTCAAGCACAATACTGTTCAAGCCGGGCGAGTTTCATACCGGGAGGAGGTGGTGGCGAGCGGAGCAAGCGTGGTTGAGGTGACCAAATCGGTGCTGGAGAGGGATTACCACCTGGTCATGGTCGGCCGGCGGCACGGCCAGTCAGCCATCATGCTGCAGCTCCAGAAGTGGAGTGAGCTCGGAGAGTTGGGGCCGGTCGGTGAAATACTGGCTTCGTCTGACTTTGCGTGCGGGGCATCAGCGCTGGTGGTGCAGCAGCAGACCAAACTATGGGGACTGCAGGACCCGGAGGAGTCTACACATTTGAGGAAGATTAGTTGTTAGGCTGTTTAAATATATATATATATATATATACACACACACATTAATTCAGATAGTTGATCGAGAAGAAGATGAATCAGACCGTGCATCTTCTTGTTGAGCAATTTAACGAGGAAGATACTGGAAGGGATATGGTTAGGACTCGTCAAAGTATTTGTAACCAATTGGAAGATGGGAGCAAAATTTTGTGGGAGTTCATCAGTGCACAAATGTAGACTTTAAAAATAAATAAACAGATATATTGAGAGGAAAAAAAATGATACGATTGAAGATAAGATAAGGACATATCCGGAGCTAAATACAAAATTAGTGCAAGTACAGAAAAATAATTGATAAAAAGAGAAAACATGAAATGAGAGTATCATAAATGGCCTAACACATCACCATGGACATATCTGGATATAAAAGTCAATAATTGGTTGAAATTTGTTTTCAATTTTTGATAAATATAAAACCTACTATTAGTACCTCGTGTAATTAACTTGCATTATCATCTAGGACTTGATGAGATGATACAAGAAATAACATCTTTATATCAACGTTGTTCAACTCAATAAACAACAACAGTTATATTTAGCCCCCAAAAAATAGTTTTTTTTCTTTTTTCTTTTTAGTTTTGTATCAAATTTATATTTTATTTTTATATTTAAAATCTGTGCATAACTACTTGCTAATATTTGGGAACGGATTATATATGAAATTGAAAACCTTTTTATAGCTCTTAAACGATTGCATATTAGGTTAAGGGTAAATTTTACTTACATTTTTTTATGGTTCAGGTCGTTTATACAAAAAAATTTATAATTTAAAAAACAAATCTAGAAATACTTATAATAGTTTACCCTTTTACTTAAACACTCATTAGCTATATATGCTAGTTTAAAAATATTTTGAAATAAAAAAAAAATTAGACCATAAAATTTTTGAATGAGACGTTGGACTAAAATAAATAAATAAATCAAAAAGTCGTTAAAAGATATTTTTAGGCTACATAGAGTTTGCGACAAATAACTAAAATAGCAGCAGCAGGAGATTTGATTGTAAGTTACCCAAATTTTAAACATGCAATCATTGGCACGCACGCACTTGGGTATGCTAAAATTACAAAACTAATTATGACATAAATACCTTGTAATTTTCACAAGAAATAGATATACAATTAAAGCATGTCTTCTTCATGGTTTAAAACTGTGTGGCTTATGTTAAATTGAATGGATGCAATGCATTCATATAAAACATAAAAACAAAAAGAGTTTGAACAAATTTGTAAAATGTAGAGAATATATATATATATACCTAAGTTGTAATATCCAAAAAATTTTAAAGGACTCAAAGTAATTTATCTTAGGGCAAAAAAGGGAATTTTTAGATAAATTGAGAGTATAAGGGTAATTTATTATCATATGAATGACCGAATCGACTGCAGAGAGTGTCCTGGAGCCAAGATGTAAAAAAAAAATGATATAACTGTGATGCGTATTTCGAGACATGATTTATGACATCGAAATAAATGAAATTCGAAACGATTTTCGGTACAGCTAAAATGCAGCTACCATTTAAACTGCAAAACTGAATTGTTATAGGTGACTTTCGGGAAGTCAACATAAGCTTGAGGGGGTCTCAGTTTTTCATAAGTAACAACCCTTCAGCAGTTTCAGAGAGAAACAAAAGGGTTTAGGGCCAAAACGAAAATTCAGCTCTAAGTGCAGTTTTTTGAAATTGCCAGAGGAAGGTCAAAACGATATTTTTCTTAAATCTTCATGAGTCAAATGGATGTTTTAGGACTTAAGGGTCTTAAATGCAATTATGTAAAGTTAAGAGACTATGTGAAAATAGCTAAAAAGGTAAAAGCCAAAAGTTGATGGGCCAAAGTGTAAAAAAAGGAAAAAGCTTGTAATGGGAAACCGTCTAGCATCTTGCCGGTCGGCCACAGTCGATTTTGGCCACGAGGTTGCATGAGGAATGGTTGGGGGAGGCTTTTTGGTAAAGGCAAATCCGACAAAGGCCACCGGGGTGGCCAGAAAATGGGGAAAAAATGATTGAAAGTTAGTTGGTTTGTCGCACACCTGCAACTCACTTTTGCGATCAGGTGAGGGTGATTCAAGGTCGATCTGAGTTAGGTTTATACTCTAAGGGGCATGGGTTAGTCAGCCAAAGGCATTTGGAAGCCCGATTTTGCCTATAAATAGGCGTCCATGAAGGCCAAAAATGGGAGAAGTTGAGGCTTCAAATCAGCAAGGTGTTCGAATAAATTGAGAGTCGAAACCATGGGGTTTTTGTTGCTCATGGCTTGAGGTTTATTTCTATGCAATTTGAAGTATTTTGGAGGCCAATTGATGGCTGTTCGAAAGTAGCCGAAAAGAGGGAGACGGTCTGCTTGGCCGAACTTTCGAAGCCCGGGTTGGTCGTCTTTCGGTAGTCCTTTCGGGCCCCAATAGGGTCCATGGTGATCGACTAGGCAAGGCAATCAAGATGGTGGAGAAAACCAAGAATACCGGTGTGCCAACGCCGGAGAAGAAGGCCGACACGTGGCCTTCATGCACAATTCCACGCGCTAACATATAAGGGTGCGTGCATGCTCAGAAAAATCCAAAAAAAATGTAGAAAAAAAGAGAAAAATATCTTATGGGGGTGTGTGCAAAAAGTTTTGTTGTTTTCCTTCCCAATATCTTAGTTTTCACATCGATCAGCCTCGTTTTGAGTGAAAACGCAACATCCGGGTAAGTTCAATAATTTTTCTTCGAAATTCATTGGATATTATGAATTGTTGTGAAAATAAATTTGAGAAAATAGTCTTGAAGGTATTTATTGAGATTTTTAGAAGGAAAAATGGAAGAAAATGAAGAAAAAAATGAAAGAAATTGGAATATTGAGATATTTAGTGATTAAATATGTTTTTTATGATTTATGTGCTCGAGGAAAAGTGATTGGTACAACTTTCAAGAGTTGACACAGAAATCGAGGTCGGACATGTATAACGAGGCGATGCACGCTTTTCGAGAAAATTTGAGTTTATCTCAAAATGTGAGTTGCCATATCCTAAGTATGGTTTTGTGAGTGGTTTTATCTCAAGAACTTATATTTATGATATGATTGTATATATATGCATGATATTTATGAATGTTATGATCATTTTGTCATATTGCATGGAAAGTTATGATGTTGCATGACAAGATATTATTGACATATTGATATTTGTGTATAGAATTGGGATGTCACCCTAAGAGTGTAACCGTAATTCTCCAAGAGTAATTGATGGAATAACGTTAAGATTTCTTGTCGGATGTGCCAAGATTCTGCCTAGGATTTCGTGCAAGGCTTGTGGGCCTAAGAAGTTACACTAGGACAAATGTTTGTTCATGTTATTGAATCATGCATCCATATGTATGTTTTGGACCCTCACTAGAAGTTGCATCTTCTAATGAGTTATGCCCCTAGAACATTCAAACGTTCTAGTTAGAATTTGCAGCTATGGCAAGGGGATGATTGATGACGTAGCCGATGGGTTCGGCGAGTTGTTCAGGTATATGCTCCTTCGTGAGGATTCAGGACATGTTCTTAGTCATGGTTAGAAGATTGTACTATATTGATGATCATGTATAATCGTTACGGTTTAATGTATTTCTGAGAAATCGTCAAATTGTACAAATAAATCTCCATATATTTAAATATTTGATGATATGATAATACAGATTCTTATGTTATAATTAAGTGAATTCAATTATGTACCATATCAGGTTTCGATTTTAAGCTTCCACAATTATGATGATTACTTGTGTTAGCTTATTGATTATTATTTAGTATGCTGAGAAGGTAAAAATGGATTGTCGGAAAATGATTTATATTGAAAAATATATATATATTCTCGAAATTTCTAAGTTCTTAAATGCTCGAAAAAGTGGGGCGTTACATAAGTAGTACTGGTTAACCAAAATATAAATAAAAAAAAGATAAGGTATAAAAAGCATTCTTGCCGAATAAAAACTCAATTTTAGCCGACCGTGATTTGTTTAGGCTGTAGTGAGTGAGTCCAAGATGCAAGGAGGAAGAATAAGATGGGAATAACACAAAGAGTTTTTATGTGATTCGAACAAAACGATGCCTACTCCACGATTGTACCCTGATTATTCTTCCAGAGTGGCAGTATCTGATTATTTTTCTTGTTGTCCCCCCCCTCCTTAATGATATTCCTGACCCCTATTTATAATAAATGGTGTTTACAGTTTGCATAAGATATAAAAGTATAAAAATGATATAATAGGGGACAAACAGTTCTTATCATCTGCATAAAATCGAGAATGAGATCCTCGAGGGATATGGCTTACCACAGATAAAGTAAGTAGGTCCCTACCTCTGATTGTTGAGCAGCTTTGTTGTCTATGCAAACTGAAGAATTTAAATCAACGAGCTGAACAGTTGAGCCAGCGAACTAGGGGTTTTATTAGAAGCTTGTTGAATCGATTGCTGGGAGTTCGCTAGGAGTTTGCTTGGTTCCGCGATATGAGCTCGAATTTAAGCAATGTGTGAGTTTGCCTTGGTGAGCTCGCTAGGGTCTCCTGGGTCTTAAGTGATTGGGTCGGCTTGCTAAACTAAGCCTAGCCCATAAGTAGTGGTGCGAAAAATATATATAACAATTCTAAATTTTTATCTTTTTTAATATGTTTATTAAACTTATCTACGACATTTAAAAAAAAAAAGTCTTATGATTAAGGTGAAAAATAGATTGATTTAGAGAATGGGCTCACGTTTAAGGTGAAAGATATTGATTGGGTTCAAAGCCCATTTGATGCGTCTTGGGCTGGTCTTCGCAGAAGCCTCAGTTAATGAGAGAAAAATATTCCATTCATAAGAAGAAAAAAAATCACAAGAGAAAAATAAAAATTGAAAATGAGAATGGGTGTAAAAATATTGAAATAAAAAAAAATTAATGAAGAACTGTAGAAGTACATACATATATATACATAATGATGCATAAAACTTTTATGCAAACAAAAAATGAATATATAAATGTCAAGAAAGAAAGGTGTCCCCTGATAAAGATATTTTATTCTAAATAAATATTATTTTTATTTTTGTGGAATTTGAGGAAGAGACGTGGGCATGTGAGGAGTTGATGATGATCAATTGACTCTAATTAGGAAATTGCATTCGATTATAATTGAATTAAATTAATTAAAAAATACTAATCGAATCGTATGTGATAACCGAATCGAATCAACCCTAACTAATCGAACTAACCAAAATCTAAATTGAGTTAACTAAATCGATAATCAAAAATCGATTGTGCAAATCCAAAAATTAATATAGAAATTGATATGAAAACAAATTGATTTACAACAACAAAGAAACAACGTTTGTGCTACCCGTTTGTGCAAACGAAGGAATACATCAAGAAACTAACCCAACTAAAAGAAAAAAAAAATAAAAAAATCTTACAAAACCCGATACTAACTTGAGTAACCTCTGTCGCTCAATGGTCGGTGGTCGTTGCCTCATTGATAGAACGGCATTGGTGTGGGTCTGACGAAGGGGAGGATCGAACGGTGAAGCGAAAGGCGGGCGTAGCTGACTGTCGTCGGCAAAGGCGGAGGTGATTGTCACCAATTCATTGATGGCAACGCGCCGACAGACACAAAATCTATCAATTTGTGCTGGTTTGCTAGAGGCTTTCTCTCTCTATTGGTCTGTCTTGGTCTCCATACTCCAAGTGGCTGTCTCGAGAGAAGGGGGGTGGTTGGGTCACGGACTCCTCGTGGGTAATAACTTTCGGTTTAGGTGCATGAGCATGAGGGGTTATGGGTAACTTTGATTATTTTTGTATAAATAATTGAATCGAACCGAATAATTAATTTTTAAAAAATATATATAATCAAATCAAATTATTTTTTTTTTTTAAATTGAATCGAACCGATCGAATTTGGCGACTCGCATCGGTAAATTCGATTTACTCAAATTTCTGCTGACCCCCAGCTCTAACTAATATGAATGATGTTAATAGCAGAGAGGGAGCTGTCACTGGCCACTGCCAGCTTGTTCTTGCATTTATTTAAGCATTTTTGGATTTATGCTATATAAGACGACACGACCCATATATATATTACCAAGGCCTTGCTGCTGCCTGCTGGATCTTCTTTTCTCCTCTCCTCCATCCATCCATCATGATCCATCCCAAACAGTGGCGAACTTAGTAGTGAGCTGCCCAACAAAATTTAAATTTATAGTGTAAATTTTTTAATTTTTTTTTAGTAATAGCCCACTCTCAATTTTGCCCAACTCACCCCTAATTTTGCCCAACCCAGCCCAATTCACTGCCTTGATCCGCCCCTGATTATGACCAATTCACTGCCTGGATCCGCCCCTGATTATTCCCAAACGAATTTTATATATATATATATATATATATATCTCGCATCTTGATTTTTATTGTATTTTCCTTCTGCAACCTTAATCTGAACAATTCACACCAGGTCTCGTCACTTGTCCCTACCCAGAAAGGCCGGTCCAATGTTAAGTATAGTCTCCATTATAATTGTTAATAATATTTCCTTCTGCAACCTTAATCTGAACAATTCACACCAGGCCTCGTCACTTGTCCCTACCCAGAAAGACCGGTCCAATGTTAAGTATAGTCTCCATTATAATTGTTAATAATATGCTAATATATATATATATATATAGTTTATAGACGCCACGTGTCTTATTTTATGACACTTTAGTTTATCGTTCAAGAAATAAGATTAACGAATCCCTCTCTACAATTTTAATTTATCGTGTGATATTTGTGTTTTGTATAATTCTGATTTTTTATTATTATTATTATTATTATTATTATTATTATTATTGTTACCCACAAAGTAAGAAATTTATATATATAATTTATCTTTTATTCATTTAGCTCATATAAATACAAAATAATCATCATCAATAAATAATTAAGCTTATGTTAATTATATATATGAACGCAATTATATATATATTTTTCTAACCATATATATATTTCCTAATAATTAAGATCAAATTAAGCTTCTCTCTACATGACCACTTAATTAGTATTATTAATTGGCAAGGGGGTTAATTTTAACAACCTATATTAGCTAGCTAGCTAGCTAGTGTTGGGAGCCACTGCCCCATATTCCCTCGAGTTGTCGGCCCATTACAAATGGCTCATTTTGGTTAAAAATATTGAATTCAAATGAACATCCATCATTTCATGATTTTACATATTAATTTTTGCGGCAATTAATTTTGTGCTACCACATGGCAACATGATTATTATTATTATTATTATTGATTTGCTAATTAATTAATTCGACCGTCTCAAAAACTCATACTAATTGCGTTCCTGTTAATCAATTAATGTAACCGATCGATAGCATGAATATGGATGGATGGATGGTAACATTGATATCAATGTGATTTCAAGGCCAGAAAATAAAAAAAAAAAAAAAATTTATATCTGTGTATATGAAATTTACTTACAACTTGAGAATGTTTAAGATACAATATGCATGTAGGTCTCGATCCCTTAATTTCTCTTGTATTTTCTGTCGGGCCAAACAGATCATCGCCTCGTGTTTGCCCTTTCATAATGCACAGCCGGAAACGATCAGAATATTAATAAAGTTCAAACTGATAAAATGGTTGAACCATTCATTTCATCCCCGGGAAAGTGAGTTTCCGGCACCGGAAAAAGAGGAGGTGGGCTACTAATTAATCTTCGGAAATGCTGTCGAGATGAGGCCGCCATACGCCCACACGGCCGCTCCGGCGCTCCCGCCACGATGACTTCTTTTCCGACGTGATCTCCGTTAAGTAGCGTTCATAGTCTGGGATGTTCTGATCCCTCCTTCCCTTCTTGGAAGACGGCATCTTTGGGTTGTTTTGGGTTTTCTTCTTCTTCTTCTCCGGCAGGGACGAAGAGGGGATCATGAAGTAGATGCTGCCCCGCTTGAGCTCCGACTCCGGCGAGAGTATTAGAATACGCCGGACAACTCCCTGAGAGGAAGGCTTGCTGAGGACATGATTAGGGTTGTTCTTGAGGACCTCGCCGGCGGTGACGGGGCCGGTTATTTCTTCGACGTAGCCGTTCAGGTGGACTACACGGATCAAATCTAGGGCTCCAAAGGGGAGGATACAAGCCAAACAACACCTTAGACTGTTGCCCATCTCTCTCTTTTCTCTCTTCCTCTCAAGCTTGAGATTTGATGATGATGATGATGATGAATGATGATTCTTCTTCTCCTTCTCCTTCTTCTTCTTCTTCAGTGGGGAAGAATTATATGAGAATGTGATGATGATAGGTGGAGAGGAAAAGGTGATATAGCAACAACCGTACATTACGAAACGAACGTACTGTAATTTATTATATTATTATATTTAAATTAAACAAAATTAATAGTAGTATATTATTGCTTTGGATTGAAATTGACTAAATTGTCCATCAATTATTTAGATTTGGATTTCAACTTCCAAGTCCATGTCCATGTCCTTCCTTCCTGGGGGTATTTAACTTCACCCCCCCTTGTAGGTTTAAGCTTTTCTTTAATCTTAATTCCTTTCTTTTGTTATTTTATTTTTGGAGTAGTTATTATATATATATATATATTTGTATAAATAATCCCTTGTTATGGTGACTTATATTGTTTGATTTCCAAATGTTTCCATTATATATGTTTCTAATTTCCAAAGATTGGTTTTCTCGTAATCATTCATTGATTTTGATTTTGATTTTGATTTGATTTCCCCCCCACCCCCTCATGCATGCAACGTCGACAATGCTGGTGGCCTGTGAATATATATATATATAATTAATTAGTGAATTTTACACTAGATTAATATTCTAATCTATATATATATATCAACATGTACGTACCGCCCGTATGTAAGCCTGATCAGCCGATCCAATGCCCTAGGGCTAGCTGGCCTTTGAAATAAATAAGCCAAGTATATATATATTTATATATATGGCTACATTCATCCTTCTCGTCTCCCAACCAACTGCAACTGTTAAAAGAAGCATTTATTTAATTAGTACGTACGTAGAAGTGATCCATAAAACCATATATATATAAATTAAAACACACATATAATTAACAATCTATACTTAAATATTTTCATCTTTTAATTAATTAATTGTAAAAGTCTTTGTCCGCATGCCGTATATATATATATATATATATGCGTGCTTACCCTTGCATTGCATGCATTATTATCTCTTAATTGGGATCAACATCTGATCTCAAGTGTCAAAAACTAGCTATCTATCTATTCTTATCCAAGTTATATATATATATATATATATTCCTCCTTCATAATATATATATATATGATCTTAATAATAATAATAATAATTTAAGCAGTGCGATTGCGGATGCTGGATTGATGGTACGGTTGAATGACAGCTAATTAGAAGCAGGAGCCGAAGCTGCTGAAATTAATAATATTCAGGACGAAGCTTCGTACGTAGCACACGGTCACGGAGGTTAATTTCAGCCACCGACCCCCACCCCCACCGCAGGAACACTCAACAACCAATTAATTAAGATTCCTAATGTGAGATTGAATCTAATCAGGAAACCAGAACTATCGAATAACGTGTTGTGTGTTTTGTCTCTTCACGCCAAAGCCAATAAAATAATTATATATGAACTCCTACCTAGCTAGCTAGGACCTAGGAGAATATATACAGATCATTGGTATTGTAATATCCCATTTTCGCATAACTTTGTCACCTAATTCAATTGAGTTTAAAATACTAAAAATTAGTTTAATAATAAAAATAAGTCGCAGAATCGATCGCAGAGAGTGTCCTAAAACCTTGATATCTAAGAAAAATAATATGATATTAACGAGTATCCCGAGATAAGACTTATACCATTAAAAGAAATCGAAATCGAAACTATTTTTGGTGCAGTTGTAATTATCGAATCGTCGTAAAGGACTTTCAAAAAGTCAACGAAATCCTAAGGGGGCTCTGGTTTTATATAAAGATCAACTCTGAAGTAGTTTCGAGATGAAACAAAACTCCTATAAGGGCGAAGAGACAAAATGTACTTATCGAGTAAACTTAAAATTATTAATTTTACATTTTAAGTATCTCGATGATTATTAATTCGATGTTTGAAGGTGTAATAGCAATTGTGCAAAGTCTAAAATGAGATTATGAAATTAATTAAGAGTATGGCCTTAAGATGATGGGAGGTATGGTGAGGTGATGTGAGGTATAGTAAGGTATGGTGAGTTAGTAAGAGTTATGATTGTTGTAACGCCCCGTTTTCCCACAACGAGCGTTAACTCGAGATTACGGGAATATTTTTTTTTTTTTTTTAACATCGAACACACAACATAAGTCTCTCAATACATATACCTTCGTCATAATCATTTCCCGTCAATCCCGATCGTACCTTCTTAGCATATCAAAATTTAATAATAAATAAACTAAGACAGGTATCAACAATTACATCAGCGGAAGCAAGATCGAAACCTCAATGATATATAACCGACAATTCCTTTACAATAACCAAATCGATGTTTCACATGAAAATATCAAAATATTACATAACCTCTGAACATCATAATCATGGACAAAACCTACGAAAACTAAACATAGCCGCTACATCTCAATGATATTTTTCCCTTGGCGCCACCGCTTTTACCTGGAACGTTTGAATATTCTAGGGACATAGTCCAAATTAGATGCTGAATCATCTAAGTGAGAGTTCAAAAACGTTTTCATGCAGATATGAAAAATCATATACAAAATCGATAAATCCCGACATGCACCAGCCTAAGAGAATCTCACATAGCACTTAACCCTAATCGGGGAAAATGCAATCTCTCTAAAGGCGACACAACCACTTCGGCCCATTGGCAAAACAATCCTGCTTAAGAGGGACAACCTCGACATATGAACCCGGGAATCACCCCATTGTCATTGTTAGGCTTTACGCTCCAACTCAAAAGCAATCCAAAACTCAACGCAACCCTAGCCCCAAGAGTGTCACATCAGCACTATCCTCAGAATCGACGTCACCTTGGCATTAATGCTATTGCTCAAAGGAACCTAGGGTGGTGTCCACTCGCAGCCCCGCCACTTGAGCCAACAACCGGGGTGGTGTCCACTCTCAGCCCCGCCACTTGGGTCCCGTAGGGTGAAGTCCGTCTCAGCCCCGTCCCAAGTGGTTCACCTAGCATTAATCCTAGGTACGCATCCCGAGTGCTGTCACTCTAGGCTACGTCACAAGTTACCAACCCACGTCCCACATAGACCACACAAAACAAGCCAATGCCAAAAAATCATAACATGCATAAAAATCAACATCTCAATGTATGCAATTTACTGTACGAAATTCGATGCATGTGTAAATAGCTGTTTGGACAACCATAATACACCAAGCCATAGGGATGAGCATTCACAATAAACCATTCACATGTCACTCAAGGTCTTTTTGGGTAGAACCACTCACAAGTCAAAACAAAGTTGGGGGAGAACACTCACCTTTGGGCGCAATTCGAATTCTTCTTGAAAAGCGCGGTTTGCCTCGATTTGCGTGCTTGTCTCGATTTGCGTGCCTTCTTCGAACTTCGCACGAGTCACTTCGTCTCAAGCCTCAAGGCACCCTAATCATCACATTTATCCAACAATTATAATTTTCCTTAATTTTCTCATATTTTTCCTATTTTTCTCCCATTTTCTTCTCTAATAATCCAAAATAAATATCTATACGACTATTTTCTCAAATATTTTTTACATAATAATTTATAATTTAATTTTCTTAAAATAAATAAAAAAATTTCGAAATTACCTGAAGTCTCACACGCCCTCACGCGCGGGCGCGTGGCTGACTGGATTGAACTGGCGCGTGGCAGTCACGCGCGGGTCGTCTTCTACCTTGAGCTGGTCACCGGCGACTGCTCTGATGGCTACAAAATCGGTGCCGTTCGAAAGCCCTTGGAGAATCGATCACTATGCCACAAAAATCAGGCCGAAAGGCCACCGGAAAGTGGCCCAAATGGCCGGTTGCAGGCGGCGGAAGGCGAACCGCCTCAAACCCTCGGCCAAGTTCGAAACCCCCTCAAACCTACTCCAAAACGCCTCAAATCGATCCCAAAATGATCCTTGACTCCTAGAGACCAAAATCCCTCTATCAAAGCTCCAAAAATCGTTCAAGAATGAGCTCGATTTGGTGCTTCTTTCTCGGCCGAATACCTTCGATATTTATATGTAAAAATGACCCCCCACGTGGCCGATTTCCGGCCATTTCTTCCCCTTCACGCCACCAGGACTGTCCTCGGCCATCCCTTGACAAGATTTGGCTGCCAAATGGCCGGATTTTCTGGCCAAAACTTGCGACCAGGCTGCCATGTGCGTGTGAAATTTCTGAAAATTACACTTTAGCCCCCCAAAATTTTTCTTTTGCATTTTGACCCTTTCCTTTAAGCCCCTGGTCTTTCTAACATCCTCACTAAGACCCTCAAGATTAATACTTTTCATTTCCCCCTTGAAACTTTTGAAAAATTTCCGTTTAGACCTCTCTCGGGCAATTTTTGAAAATTACACTTAGGCCCGATTGATTTATTTGACCTTAAATCTACTTGATTTAACCTGAAACCACTTAAGGGTTGTTCTATACATCGAATACTAGTCCTTGACACTCTCCGTTGACTTTTTGGCCGTTGTTTACAACAATTCGGTAATACGGCCTAATTGGCAGCTGTATCTATTCTAACTTTAGATCACTTTGGAATCCAAGTCTATAATAAGGCAATGAGATTGTTCTCAAAGTCATTCCATTTGAGAGAGATTGAGTTGAGGGATTTGTGCTTAAAAAGAGGAGAACAATCTACAAAAGGAAGAAGGAATGTTGGAGCAAAATTGAGGTTGTGCACGAGAATCGAAGGATCTAAGATACATTCAAGGTGAGAGTTCCTAATCAAAGTTTGGTTTTATTATAAGAGTTTCTACTTTAAATTTGGTTTTACTGTGAGTTGTTTCTCAAAACTTGTCGACGTTCAGAATTGGTCGACCGTGATTCGTTGGCCCATACTAGTGTAATGAATTCGAAAGGGAGAAAATAGGGTGTCTGGTTCGATTTGTTGATCCGTCGACTGGTCGACTCCTGCAAAATACTCAGATACTCAAATAAGTAAGCGAGTAAAGAAATGTAGAACACCAGCAAGTTGGCAAAAAAAGCATACCATAGCTTTGGGAAGAACTGGCTGATATATGGCAGGAAGAGATGTCCCCCTACATGTGTTGTACGTCTGCAGGTGATGGGACATAATATCCGGCGCCCATGTAGTGGCAAGATGCCGATAGGACCCTCATTAATGTGGATGAGATTCGTCATTAATGAGGATGGGATCTAAGGTGGGCGCGCAGAAATCCAAAAGTAGCTATAATGATGTTGTTGCAATGAGCCAGGATGGGACTGACATGGGCCGACCAAATGGGCCGAGATAACGAGGTCAAGTTAGGCCTAAATAGCCCAATTAGGACGGCTCCTAGCCCATTAATATTTTCTGGCATATAGCCTTATCGTTATGCGAGCTAATCAGTTAGGCTGGCGAACTGCAAGAGCCGCTGGGAGCTCACTCGAAGTGCAGTTGGGAGCTCGCTCGTATTAAGCCTGCTTGGTCCTGCAATTCGAGCTCGAGCTCCAGCAATGTGCGAGCTCGCTTCGACGAATTCAACTCGGGGTCTACTGGTCCTTAATTATGCGATTGGGCCAGCCTGTTGGGTTGAGCCCAGCCCATAAGGAGTAAAGCCGGAAATACCCGTAACAAAACTTAATGTAGTTTTATGCAAATGGTTTTGGTATGTGAGTAGTTCTACCGAAAACTTAGATTACTGTGAGTGTTCTTACTTAAAAACTCGGTTTATTGTAAGTGGTTCTACTATCAAAACTTATCTTGTTTTATACAAATGGTTTTGATTTGTAAGAGTTTCAACTTCAAACTTAATTTACTATGAGTGTTCATCCCGATAACTTGGATTATTTTAGGTGGTTCGACCCTATACTTGATTTGTTTTATACAAATGATTTGACCTGCGATGGTTAGTTTTACGTGGGAGATTCGTCCCAAATTGTTTTATACTTGTGCATTGAATTTCGTGCGTTATAAATTCATGTATTCAAATGTTGATTTTAAATGATGCATGCCATGCGTTACGGCATTGGCATATTTATGTGTTGTTCATGTAGGATGTGAGTTGTCAAACTGTGTGTAGCACTTGAGTGATGGCATTCAGGATGCGTGTCAAGGATTAATGCTATGTGACCCACTTAGAATGGGGTTGAGACAGACTTCACCTTATGGTACTCAAGTAGCGGGGCTGAGAGTGGACACCACCCCAGATGTTGGCTTAAGTGGTGAGGTTGAGAGTGGACACCACCCTAGGTTCCTTTGAAAAATAGTATTATTGCTTAGGTGAACGTTGATTCCAGGGATAGTGTTGATCATCTTATGGTCAGGGTTGTGTTGAGATCCAGAATACTTTTGAGTGGGAACGTAATGCCTAACATGATATAGGGGTGATCAGAGTCGACCCAATAGAGTTGGGGGCCTTAAGCGAAAGAATTTGTTGAGCCCTTTGAGTATTAATTTTTTTTATAAAAAATAAATAATATACTTTTTTATATAAATATTTTATTAAATAAAAAAGAAAACAAAGTTAAAATTCAATCAACTAAAAAATATAATAATCTCTTAATGATAATAAATTTTCAACTAAAATACAATGTCTTAGAGAGAAAAAAAAAAAAAAAAAGACAAACAACTTACAACAATAAACAAAGAAAAATAAAATTAATTTTTCTTAGACTCTTGTCAGTATGAACAAAAAACTATACATTCATGATTCTCTTATAAAAAGAAGCAAAACAAAACATTAAACTGATAGCATTATAAAGATAAAATTCACCAATAATGAGTAACTTTTTATTCTATAAATATGTGAATTTTATGGGATATTGAGATTTAGGAACACCACAGCAACGGTTAAAAAGTGAAAAAGGGTGAAAGGAAGTTAAAAAGAAATTATAATGTTTTGTATTTAATTTTTTTAATAAAATATTAATTTAAAAAATATATATATACATAAATATTACAAATTTTTAAAATTTGGGACCTTATAATTTTGGGGGCCTAATGCCATAGCATACATGGCTTAAGGGTTGGGTCGGCCCTGGGGTGATACCCGGGTTCATGTATTGAGGTTGTCCCTCTTAAATAGGATAGTGTTATGCTAATGTGGCGATGAGGTTGTGTTGCTCTTAGAGAGATTGCATTTTTTCCAATTAAGATTAAGTGTTATGTGGGATTCTCTTAGACTGGGTTATGTTGGGATATGTCGATTTGTTTCGTGGTTTTTCATATATTCATGAAAATATTTTAAACTCTTACTTAGATGATGCAGTATCTAATTTGAACTATATCCCTGAAATATTTAAACGTTTCATGTGAAAACAACAATGCTAAGGAAAAATGGGTTATCGAGATGTAGCCGTCATTTACGCTAGTGATATTTAGCTCATATTTTATCTATGTTTGAGGCATTTTATAGTTGTTGTTGAGAGATGAGTCTCTATATATTTTGTTTTGAAGATGTCATGTCAAACGATAATTTGAATTCTATATTATGAATAAAGAAATTATAATTATGTATATTCGAGATTTTGATTCTGTTTTTGATAATGTGATTGATGTATATTACATGTCTTAACACATTCCTTTAAGTTGATATGTTAAGAAAGTAGAGTAGAATTATTAGAGTTTAATTTATGTTGAGTGTATGTTAAAAAAAAAATATTTTCAAAATCTCGAATTAATGCATGTTTGAGAAAAGTGAGACGTTACAGGTATTAGATCATTTTAATTTAGAGCTAAACAAAGGGGTTAGTTAAGGCATGGTTCCCATCGATCTCTAGGTGCTTAATATCATGATCATCATGCATCTTGTGGAGATGCATCATGATCATGACAAGTTTAAAATCGTGTTAATTAGCCAGATATATACCCGATAATTAAATAAAATATGATAGTCTTAGACTCGAAACGACTTGATATATATTGTGGTGGTGGTGGTGGTGGTGGTGTATATCCCATTTGATCACATATCATCCCAGCAGCATCTTAAAGAAAGGGTTCGGTAAAGATCATGATTGATGGGCAGGGTCCATCAACAATCCGGATCCTACCATTTGGTTTTATGGCCCATAATAATAGGATATTATTATTTGTCATCCATCGCTGCGTCTATTAAAGAGAAAACAGATCTCATTTTATGCATATATATATATATATATATATGTATTTGAGATGATTCATTGGAAAAAGCCTAAAAGAATTCATCAATAATTGCGGGAAGAGAATTGAATGGGTGGGGTTGAGTTGTTATTGCCATGACCCGGCCATTTGGCCATGCATACATACATACATACATACATACATACATACATAGATATAGCTGGGAGAGACAGCCACAAAAGTCTAATTAATTATTTTCTAGCTAGCATACGTGTAGCTTAATTAGTAAAACAAAAGAAAAACGATGGAAAAATAGCAAGAAGAAGAAGAAGAAGAAGAAGAAGAGCAAGGTAGCTAGCTAGGCTAGCTCTTTCATGAAGGGCGGGCCATTGTCCGTTGTCCATTGTCTATTGTCCGTTGATACAGCTAACTGCACCATGCTACTGTGGTAATCAGACCTCCACGTACCCAACTCCTCTTCCACACCACCCGTGCAAGTCTTCGATGTCTTCCTTTAATTTCGCAATTAATTAATAATTCCATAAATTCAATAAATAATAATCTCATATCACAATATATATATATACACGCACACTAGCTAAAATTAAGAAAAGAAATTAATATCATACCTCTTACGGGTATTTTTCGGACCTCTTCTTATGGGTTAAACTTGACTCAATAGGGCGGCCCAATCTCTTGAACCCCGATAGATTCAAGGCAGAGCTCGCCAAAACAAAGCTACACTTCGTTCAGGCCCGAGTTCAGACCCGAAAATCAAACGAGTTCCCAACGATGTTCTAGCTCGCTGACCTAGCCAAGCGAGCTCCTAGCAATGTTCCAACTCGCTGACCTATCCAAGCGAACTCCCAAAGATACTTCCAACTCGTTGGATGAACTGTTTAACTCGCATAATAAGAAAGCCACGAAATAACTATAGAACAGTCATGAACTAGGCGTTATTTCGACATTTTCTAGGCCCAATCTGGCTCCACCATCTCGACCCATTTCTTAGACCATGCCAATATCATCTTGGCCCTATATGAACTTGCAAACAACATCATTGCAGCCTCTTTTGGGTATCCGCGCACCTACCTCATACCACATTCTCATTAATGATGGATCTCATCCACGTTAATAAAGGTCCTATCGACACCTTACTGCCACCTGAATACCTTTACAGGTGCCGGATATTCAATCACATCACTTGCAGATGCACGACGCATGCGTACGAAGGGACATCTCCCCCTCATATATCAGTAAGCTCTTTCTAGAGATAATGTATGTTTTTCCTATAAACGTATTGATACAGAGCTTATCCTTACTTCCTTACTTACTTGAACGTCGAAGTACTTGCAAGGGCTAGCCAGCCGAAGGAACGCAGACCAAATCATACAACATTCCTTGGTATACCTTCTCTTCCTTCCTTTCACATTCATTTCCTCAGTGCAAGCCAACAAATAACAATCGAACAATTCTAAACATCGACAATACCTAATTAACTCTGTCCTTAGCCTTTGTTTTTGAAGAATTATTTGATCAGTTCAATAAATTGTGGGGATCTTGAAGAAGCCACGACTGCAAATCACTTTAAAGGTTATGAAATTAGAGGAGGGAATATTCTTGAGTTGGTGACATATTTAATCTCACTCATCATTAACAAACAAAATGGATTGCTAAATTACATACTCATTTTTAGTGGTTTAATTGACTCCTTTTTAATAATACCTAACTGAAAATTAAATTTAAAAAAAAAAATCCCAACATGATAGAATCGATTCACCACTAATGGGTTCCAACCCATCTCCTCCAAAACAAACCCATATGATATGATCGATTTGAAGCAAACCTACCTACCTACCTACCTACCTAGGTTCCATCTAGCCAGCCAATTGAACCTCCACCTATTCGCGACGGATTTTATTCTAACAATCAAGAGAATGACAAACCCACCCTTTGTCGTATATATATATATTCTATACTAATTAAGTATTTGGTGTTAATTTATAAGCTCAACAAACCATGTTGTGGAGATATCACTACCTTATCAAAACTTGCATCTGAATGAATTATACATTAGCTTTGTTACCTTAAATTGTTATTTAAAAATATTTAGAGATTTAAATATTTATTTATTTATTTATTTTTAATTTAGATAATAATTTATTTGATCCCATATTAAATGACTTAAATATTTATATATAAAGGTAGCCAGCGGGCTGGCTCACCCCAGCCCGTTAGACCTTCTCGGGACGTGAGGTCCATTTCAACGCAGCAAGCAATAGGCAGCTGTTCGCTTTGCACAAGGGACTGTCTTGGAGGCACCCCCTTACACCATTGGAGACGGCTTGAAAATCATCTCCCATTTTGATTTCCTTCTCCTTTCTTTCTTTTTTTCTCTTATGTGTATATAGAGACATTTTACAAGAAAATAAAGTTTCAAAAGACAAATAAATCAAAATTCTTTCAAGTTAATTGGCTTCTTTGGGAGGAAAATTAGAGGTCTTATAAATGGGAGATATTAAGGGATAGTTTTCTGCTTGAGAGAGGAGAAACAATTATAAGAGATGAAAGAAAATAGAGAAGAATAGAGAATGAGGGAAAAAAAGGGAAAAAACTATTGAAAGGAAAAAGAAGCTTCCACTAAAGAGAGGTTGGAAGCTAGAAGGAGCTAATAATATCTTTTCCAAATAAACCCTAAAGTGAGTTTCTCCCACTCACAAACTCTTCTTGATTTTTTCGTGTTGCGTGAAAAATTAATTTTAAGAGTATATTTTGTTTGAATTTTCATTTGCATCCATGATCATATATGATTATGTTATTTTACTCTATGTTGTTAAGTTCTAAGGTGATGATCAAGAACCTTTCAAGAGACATTTAATGGTGTTGGTTGAGAAATCTCTTAGAAGGAGACCAACATTGTCACAAGTGACTTCATAGAATAGAAATTTGTATTTTTTTTCATGCACACATTTTATATAAATATTTTATTTTTAAAAATTACTCACTTAAAAAGTCCATCTTGTAATTTGAATTCATTCCCAAGAATATTTAAGCATTCTAGGTAAGGCAAACAATTCGAAGAGGAAAGAAGTCCTTGAAGCGTATTCTTTGAAAGTTTTACTGTATTTTTTACGCATGTCATGTTTTGTAAATATTATGCATGTTTTTACGTGATATACTGGAAGTATATGTAAACTTTATTTTGGTGATATCAAATGTGTTAAACATGTCGAAATCATTATCCGAACTCGGTTCTCATTTAAACACACTATTTTATTTTGGTGATATAGACAATTTTAATGTTCATACGTTGACTTGTAGTAATTTAAAATCTTATTTTAAAAGTTTATAAAGATTTCAAATGGAGACATCCAAAAAGTCTTTTTTTTTTCCTTTAAACTTAGCATTTTTAAATGATTCAAAATTTTGGATTTCTTAATATAAGTTATGTATCAAACTAAGTTTGATATGTGAAAATAAGCGCGCACACAAAGATCTCGCATTAATAAACTAAACAAAACATAAAAATTTAAGTGAAAAGTCAAGACTACTAAAGGTAACGCTTAGGAGAATAATTTCTAGTAAATTTAGAGGAAATAAATAATAAAAATAAAAGATTAATAAAATAAAGATTTTGAAAATAAGATATGTCAACGTTCAGATTTGGTTGACTGTGATTCGTTAACCTATACTGACAAAATGATCCTAAGCACAAGGGGAAAAAAATAATAGCACAATCCACCAAACAATATGCCAGAAATTTTTACGTGGTTCGACCATAATCATGCCTAGTCCATTACTGCTCTTTGATCATTTTTACAGAGTGACAGTATGTATTTTTTTCATATTATCCTCCCCTTGCAATGGTTTTTTGATCCCCTATTTATAGTGTATGGTATTTACAGTTTACGTGAAGTTCCAAGTAGTGGGGTCATATCATGAAGGACAATGTATCATCATCTCCATAAAATCGGGAAAGAAAAAGTTCTAGACAATCTGGGACCTAGCTTACCACAGATAAGACAGCTAGACATTATTCCCGATTATCATATTTTATGGCTCTTTTTACGAGCTAATCGGGTCGACCAGTGAGCTAGAGGCATTGCTAGAAGTTCATTTGCCATCGAGGTTGGAGCTCGCACTTTAGTAATTACGTGACTTTGTTGAGATGTCTTCGGCCTTAAGTTCATTGGGCTTCAAAAAGTTGGGTCCAATCCTTGGACTACTCCTAGCCCAAAGCGGTCCAATCAGAAGTCCAAAGCGGTTCAGAAAATGCTCATCACAAGATGTAAATCGTAAAGGTTAGGGAATGGGGTTTATGCGAAACATTTTTAAAAAATAAAAAAAAATCTCAAATTGTGATGTGAAAATACACTATAAAGAGAAGAGTATTTCAATGTATTTTAATAAATATATATATATATATAAACTAAATTTTAGTGCGAAAATGAGCACCATATATATGTATAATCAAACCTACAACTGCATTAATATTAAAATGATCAGATCAATTATGATAAAGGTTGAGTTTGTGCAGAATTTGTAGAATAACCCAATCTAATATTTAAGGGATTTAAACTGTTTTGAATGGGATAGGGATAGAGAAGGACACTAGACCTAGTAAAAGTGAGGCCACAAATAATAATTCAATAAATTAACAATAGTGAGTAATCAATCAATAAACTATTAAATTTGTAAAGGTTGCAATACTTTATGGTTTTGTTCTTTAAAAAAAAAATTGTATCATTAATTGACTTAATAATAGATTATAACATAATTTTTTTACTTATTTCTCTAATTCTGGATGCATGTGATGTGATTTGTGGGGAAGGAGTAAGCCCACTAGGGAGCAAGCTTTATATTCATGCCAAAGCCCATAACATTTTTTGGCCCAAGAGATTTTATGGGCCCAATTTGGGCCTTCCCTCGCTGAAAATGCAACCTATAATTTGGATTTTTTTTTTTTTAATTTCTTTGATCAGCAACAATTAGAAGTTTAAGCAACTTTACTCAGAACATGTATACATACATATATATTGTTAACAAAGTAACTTAGAATGGAAACTGCAATCATCAAAAATCTAAAGTAAAATAGTACCTATTCCTTAACACAATTATTTATGGAATTTGAGTTTTAAAAATAGTATTAGTTTTTTTTAAAAAGAATTAAAAAAAAAACTAACAAATATTTATATATTATTATTATTTATTTGTATTTATAGTAGTATAATAAGTCTTTGAAAGTGTTAAAAAGGGAAATAAATATTTATATTATGTATACATACGTAGGTAGGTATGTAACTGAAAGAAATAAAGAAAGAAAGAAAATCAATCTTAAAAGCAATAACATAACAGGGGAAAGGAATCCATTGCATTAATTATTCACTTGGATTGACTTGAAAGTGAAAGTAAAATTAAAACCAAGTGATGTGACGATGAGATCGATTGAACTAATTAAGCATCATCCATAACTTGACAGAGAATGAATACTACCTTCTCTCCACACACACACACAAATATAAATTCATCATCACCTCACCTCACCTCAGGACAATAATAATACATACATACATACATAACGCCCCGAATTACAGACCGATGATCAATCAATTAATCCGTCTGGCATCACATTGACGAATGCAATGGCACCAAGTCCAACCCTCTTCGTCTTTCTCCTCCTAGTTCTCCAACTGATCATCTGCAACGCCGCCATGAGACTGCCCAAATTCACGGCCCTTCTCATCTTCGGCGATTCAACAGTCGACTCTGGCAATAATAACTATTTAAACACTCTAGCCAAAGGCAACCACCCACCTTACGGCCGGGACTTCCCCGGCCATATCGCCACAGGCAGGTTTTCCAACGGAAAACTTGTTCCAGACATGGTGGCCTCCAAGCTGGGAATAAAAGACGCTATTCCTCCATTCCTCCAACCAGACCTATCGGACGAGGAACTGCTTACAGGTGTCTGCTTTGCCTCCGGGGGATCGGGACTCGACGATCTTACTGCTGCAGCAGCCGGAGTGATCCCGGTCTCCAAGCAGTTATCCTACCTGAAAATGTACGTAGAGAGGCTGAAGAGACTCGTTGGGGAACAAGAAGCTCAAAGCATCATCAGTGGCGCTTTGGTTGTTATCAGTGCAGGAACAAATGACTTTGCTCTTAATTTCTACGATTTACCCACAAGAAAGTTTCAGTTCAACATCAACGAGTACCAAGATTTTCTGCTAAACAATCTGCAAAACTTTGTGCAGGTTAATTTCAAGTTTGCAAGTTTCTGAATACCAAACCAATTATTAACTCTCTTAATAGTTCTTCTTCTTCACTTGTCTTTGTTTATTTCACCAGAAAGTGTACAACATGGGGTGCCGTAAAATGGTGGTTGCTGGGCTTCCACCAATTGGGTGCCTGCCAATCCAGATGACTCTGAAAGCTAGAGTACTTCAAAGAACATGCTTACATCACCAGAATTTAGATTCAAAATTGTATAATCAGAAGCTTGCTGAAGACCTGATACCTCGATGGACGCGGTCTCTTCCGGGGAGCCTAATTATCTATGCAGATGTGTACAATCCTCTGAGCGATATGATCAACCACCCTCAAAAATATGGTAATTTTGACATCTTCCCAATGCTCAGAAGATGGCATGAAAGTAAAGTTTTGCGTGATGGGTTTCATCCATCGTGTTTATATTCTTGCTAGTGAACCATACATCATATATGGTATTGAACCTTGCCATAAAATTTCTCAAATATACATTATTGCACGTAATAACTAATGTGGTACCAAAACCCAATTATAGATTGTTATGTATCCCAACTGTTAATATTTCACAGTTAACATGCATGGTAACATATGATTAGATTCTAATAATACACGTTAACATGATATTATGATAACACAATTATATTGAATATTTTCTTGATTTTAACTTATTATGGTTGTGTATATGTCACAACAGGATTTAGGGAAACTGGCAGGGGGTGTTGCGGGACTGGATTGGCGGAAGTAGGACCCTTCTGTTCTCCACTGAGTCTGGTGTGTCACAACACTTCCCTCTTCTTGTTCTGGGATGGCATTCATCCAACAGAATTAGCCTACAGCTACCTTGCTCAAACCATCCTCAAGCAAATCATTGGCAGCAGATCAGCCAGCACTGATCATTTCAGTAAATGACTCACTTTAGCTGACATATTTTACAAGATTTTACATTAGAAGGTGTTATTTTATGTTCCTTCTCATCTTCATGTACTCTCATTTTAATATTTTCTAATGGTAATATCCTTTATAATTTCCTTGTATTTTCATTAGAAATGATAGGTCCTCACATTAATAACGAGATGCTGAACCAGTAGTTAAGAGACAGAAGGGTTTTGGGGCCGGGGGGGGGGGGGGGGGGGGGGGGGGGGGTGGTGCGCATAAAAATTCCATATAAAAATAATATAATATCCAAGGAGACTTGGTATAAATTTATCTCACTACTGTGACATAAATTAACAGTTAGCTTATATGCCAACTCATTTAAGATGTTAAGCATGATCATACGACTTTTTTTTGTCCGTGTACGAAACAAGCCTGTCAGGGTTATAAATAGTAAATCAGCAGAAGGGACCAAACGCAAAATCATAACAGAATTTCTGAACTTAGAAGTTACCACTATATCACACTGTCAGCAGCACCAAATTGACGGATACAGACCACTGACAAAGGTGTTAACTACAGAAAAATGCCATGGTAATGGTATCATGGCATTGGTACCCTAAACAAAGCAAAGTGCCACTAACAAAGATAAACTATAGGAATAGTAAGTTCCAGAAGTGTCCCCAAAACAGATTTTCACTACCATTATTGATTAAAAAAAAAAAAGAGAAAAGGAACAGCATCAAAACCCAAACAGGAAAAAAAAAAAGACACAGGTGGGGAAGCACTCCAGTCTCCAAAACTTAAGAGTGTTAGATAATATGAAAAATACATGAAAAATGTCACATTCAAGGAATTGAATTCCATCTTTGATGTTTGACACACTATATTTTTCATATAATTAAATTTTATGATACAATCATTAAATCATGTTTTTGTTTCTTTTTCATGAAAAATTCCATTTAAGAGGAGATAGTTTTTGTTTTCCATGCAAATTAGAAAATGATTTTCTTTCCAACTAAATGCTATTAAACACACCCTAAGAGCACACATAGGCAAGCAACTTGTTTGCCCCTGCGTGATCTGATCAATTCAACTCCAGACAATATATATCAAACATGTATCTATATCTACTAGAATTCTTCCAGTATGAACTAGAACTATATCTATTATTCTATCAGAATACATCCGCTTCCCAATAGAACAGCCAAATAACGAGCATTTTTATCCCTCACCTGATATAATGGGGGATAATAGGCGCCTAGAAAACTAATGATACCTTGTAAAGAAGACTCACAACCTTGTAATCATCCTGATCTGCAAGTTCCACAAGTAACCACCAAAGGACAAGAGCAAAATTTAGCAATTTGATATTCTAAGCAGAGATGACCACCGAACATCTTCATAGAATGTGTTCGAGTTGGACTAAAGAGAACAAAATACCAATATTGTTCTCACATCTGGAAAGAGTGATCTAAACAAGCAAAGACTATTATACGACACAATTCCTGAGTATTCAAAAATTTTAAATTCAGACCAAGTACCATTGTGTATTCAAAATTTTTAGTAAGATTGTTACAGCATACCAATGGAAATTCATATAAAGAACTACTTATCAGGCATTTGAATCCAACAAGGAAAAATTAAAACCACAAATCATGAATTCATGATTAAGTACCCTTCAGCATTACACTGCCGTACCTACCCTTAAATAGGATTCGGACTGATAAGTTCAACAAAAAAAAAAAAGTGTTTTCAGAGATGATTTTAACACTGACTACTACAAGGGGAGAGGACCAAAAAGATTGCATTTACATGAAACAGCGCTTAGATTACAAGCAGCATGCACGATTCAACAACATAACCGATTAGCTTACTTTCACCTTCACTTCCGGCTTCCGGCTGATCCAACACCTCCTTCAAATAACTCATTAACCCGGGCCTCGAGATCATCCACACCATACTGAATGTACTTGTCATGCTTCCCAATGTCTGGACCATTTTGAAACCTACCCAGGAAGTTCCCGTAAGCCGCGGACAAGTTCCTAAAAATCGAAATCCTTAACTCCTCTCTTAGCTGCTCATCAAAAATGACCCAGGTTGACTGAGTTTTACATATTTCATCAAAGCATGTGTTAAAAAACTTGATTTTGTCTTTCATAGCTTTAGATGCACCACTAGAAGCCATAGTGATATTATCCAGTTTCAAAAACCCCAAAAGCTTACTCCAAGAACTTCTCTGGTAATTCACATGATATTGCCGGACCTTTGCCGCGTGTTTTCGGGTCCAATCATCTCCTAACAGAGAACCCAATTCACTGTCTTTAACCTTTTGAACAATGTACCTCCCATTATTCATCATGAAAACAGAGCATAAAGCAGGGTCCCTGTAAATCTTTGACTTGGACTCCAAATTACTTTCTAAGAGCTCCATAATCCAAGCCATTTGAACAGATAATGAAGACGATGACAATGATCGGTCATCCAGTTTCCGATAATCAACGGCACCAGGTGGTGCCATGCAATCTTCAAAGACTTGTTCAAGGGTTTGGCGTGAACGGCAGGCTGCTCGGAGGTAGTTCATCACGTAGCGAGTGATTGGGTGGAGTCCACCACCGGGAACCGCCACTTTGGCTGGGTCTCGTCGGATTAAATTCTCCAATTCCATGAATATACCTCTGATAGCTTCCCCTAATCTCTTCCATATTGTAAACGCCTCGTTTCTGAGGAACAGACAGTACTGGTCAGAGAACACAGCTTCAAACTCAGGCATCAGATCGCGAATCGTCTCGAACACGTCGAGGACTTTGAACAGTCGCTCCGGCGCTCTGCTTCCTATCGCGACCGCATCAGCGAAATAGAGAAGTTGGATGGTCGACCCCCGGCAGACCTCCATGAAGGACAGGTCAGCGGCGGAGGAGAAGCCGAAGAAGACGCGATCGCAGAGGCGGCGTTCGCTGGGGAAGAGGATTCGGAGCGCGACGTTAGTGGCCTTGTTCCACCGATCGATCTCGTCTTCAAGGTCGGACCAGGGCATCTTCTGAACCTCCTCGCTGCTCAGCTTCTGCAACCCTAACCTGGACAAGCTCTCCTCCAGAAACTCCCTCCGGCAACTACTGTACACGTGCGAGCACTCCTTGGCGTAGCCTGCGGCCACCATCCGATTCGCGATCTCGTGAAGATCATTGACCGTCCCCGACGGAAGAGCATCGATAACAAAGTCATAGTCGGTGACCGGATGTGCCACAGGGATCTGGTGGTCGGCACCGCCCCCAATCACTTCACCGACTTCATCTTCATCTTCGTCCTCCTCTGAGTCAAGTGCGTAATTCGCGGCAGACTCGCCGTTCCGCAACCGATTGGCATCGAAGGACTGTCCACCTCGCTCCATCAACGTCCTGAACTCGTCCTCCAGACGGAACATCGACTGCTGGAGCAAATCGTCGGCGCGGTCAAGACAAGCGGCAACGGGCTTGTCGCCGGCCATAGGGGTCCAATCCCGAATCGCGGAGACCAACTCGTCGACGGCGTCAAGAAACGTGGAGGCGTCACTGGAATCAGACCAGATCGGGTGATCAGCGGACAAGTAGCGGGAGATCTGACGGTCGAGGGACTTGAGAGTCTGCTCAAAGGCCCTGGGGTCATCGTCCGTCAACTTCTCGGACAGCTTCTCACGCAATCTGCCGTCGAATTTGGAGAAAATCTGGAGAATATCGTCAGTCATAGTGTCGGTGTGGCCGAGAGTCTTGGCGATGTGGCGAGCCATCGCTATGAGCTTCTCTTCACCGTTCTCCGCCATGGAAGCTTCCTCCTCTTCCAGAGATCTGAAACAAACGCTTTCCTGATGTGGTTTATGCTAAGCTATTCTTATAACATCACGGGACGCGCAGAATTGAATGGAGCTTTAGCTTTACGGTGAAGATTAGATTAGGGGAGCTTACGAGATTGAGATTCAGATTGAAAGAACCAGTGGAGGGGCCCACCTGCCTGCAAAACGCGGTTTCCGTGAAGGGTAGGGACTGGAGACCAGAGACTAGACAGAGGGGCTGCGACATATTAAAAAAAAAAAATGTAAGTATTATATTTTTATTTTATTTTGCTGAAATAAATAATAAATTTTATTATATATAGAGAGAGAGAGAGGAGGAGCGACGTGGAAAGGGGAAAGTGGCTAGTCCTCGTATCGGAAATATGTTTGGAGGTTTCTCCCCGACTTGTCAATTCTTGGGGTTGTTTGCTTTCTTTCGTCACTCAACGCCGTCGCTAATCAGGGTGTGAGCGGCTGCCTGCCTGCCTTGCCTGGCGCACGTGGTTTTGGACACCTGTTTTGACTGATCTACTTGCCAACGCAACAAAATCCATCTCAATTTCCACTCTTTATCCTTTCCTTACCCGCGAATTTCCTTTAAACGTATCTTCGTTCACCAAATTTTATTTTTCTTTCTGTTAGTTCTTAAGAAACGTCCAACTCAACGTGTATTGATTAGGGGATTCAAACAAATCAACTTTTCCTTTGAGAACTAACCGTTTCCCATAAAGTAAATTACCACCAAAAAGGTGACAACTTTTTTTAATTTGAATGGGAACAAACAAATGCCACATTTATTCTCGACACCTCCCTTCTCCTTTTAACTTCAAATTAAGTAAAGAAGATTAGAGGCCCACATGGACAACTCAACTAGTCACAGATGGTGAAGTCTGGCACAAGAACCAAGGATCAAGTCTTGTCAGCGATAGTGTGAGAGCAATCTCTCAAGTGAAAAGAGTTCTTTGTGCACAATGAGTACTGATCTAACTGCTGTGATCAGTTGAGTCACCATGATTAACACCCCCACATTCCTGTAGGGGTGGAGGCGCCCGAAATGAACGATTTCACTTTTTTGGGACAAGTAAAAAAAATTAAAGAATTCTTACCCTCGAGATAGACATTATGTCATGCTTATCCTAAGAACAATAACAAGAGTAATCACAAACATTCTTTTGGTTTTGATTTTCTTAAGAAAGAAAAAAAAAATCTCCTTCTCCCCACTATCACCATCCAACATCATATCATTCAAATACACCTCTCCCTCTCCTCCTTTTAGGGCAAAGTGAACATCTAAGTGAAAATTGTAAAAATTAATTTTTATTTTTTTTAAAATATATTTTTTTAACCCCTCAAATAAATTAATTATACTCTATAATCATTTTACCAATTTTAACTATGTTAACTAATTTTATAAATCTACCCTTTTATTTAAATGTTTAGACCCTCCACTTTGATCTTTTATCACATTACCAATTAGGTATCTTTTTTGAAAAAAAAATAATAATTATAGTGTAATTAATTTATTTGAGTAAGTATACTTAATTTATTTGAGTGATTAAAAAAAAGTTAATAATAATTGTGTTTATTTATTTTTAATTAATTATGAATTCTTCTCGAATAAGTTCCACGAAATTACCGTTTAGGCCTTAAAACAACTATAAGCTCAAGAATCCATTTTAAAGCAATTTACAACTTCAAGTTTATGCTCTAGGGCCCTGTAACAGATACAACTGGAACTGGGAGAACGGGCAAGTTTGAAAAGCTGAAAAATGCTAATTTATCTTTATTTGTAGTATGATGAATGTGTTCTATTTCCTAATAGTTCAAGCATTAAATATAAAATAACGGTTAAGAAAAGCTAAAATTCCAAATTTACAGCCGCCAAGTTCAAGCACTCTCCTCGTATCGGCTAGAATTCTCCACAACCTTTGTCCACTCATTACCAATCTTCTCACAATATGCCACCTGTTGCACATAATTAAACCAAAAAGAAATTAAATATGAACATAATAACAAGTGGAGAAAGTAACTAAGAACCTATAGAGGAACAAACAATTAGATGAGAATAGTAGAATGTCCATGGGAAATCAATATTATCAGGGATTACAAACCATTCCTCAACATCACAAATTTCATTTTAAAAATTTGGATAGCCATGCAACTGATGAAAATTTCCCCTGATGTTTGCTAAATTGTTATGAATATATAAATGCATGACATAGAATTGAAAAATCAAACTAACAAGAAGGTAAAATCTGGGCAAAGAAAAGCTCATCTGGGTTGACCTTGTACATATTAAGCAGAAAAACATGAGAAATGAAGGCAGGTAAAATTGTGAACAAATTGCTGACTGAGACTGCGCAGTTTATGATAGGTCACCACTTAAAGGTTTTCAAGATATGGTAGTAATTTTGTCAGCTTGAATGGTTCCATGAGTATTTTTTTAATTATGGTAATCGGTTATGTCTTTCATCACACAAAAGATACCAATACTGGCACATACAGCACATATATGTAATTTGTTGTTCAAACAACTTTTCTGAATTCCTAGAGTTCCTAGTAAGGCTTGTTGTAAAGCCCGTTGTCAACTCCCTAGGGATGCTATAGAAACTAGAAGGTGAAAAGGAAGAACAAAAAGTCATCACTAAACAGCCTGGTTGGTTGCACCAAAGGTTTCCCTTCCGAAGTAGGACAGATATGCTACAGATCAGGCAGCTAAAGCTTGAATACTACCAATCTTTTTTAAAAAATAAAAATAAATAAGAAACTACAACAGCAAGCCTTAAATCTACTTGGTGGGGTCAATCACATGAATCCTAAATCATTAATCATTTTTATCTGTGATTATTTTGTAAGGAAATTCTACCCTGCGGCATGCCAAAAAGTTTCCCACTAAGTTTTCTTTGTTCTTGTTCTTCGTCTACCTCTTTTGCTATAAACTTCTTAAATTCCACCCACTCTTATTGGTATTCATTTCACATGACCAAACCGTGTATAAAATTCACTAAAGAATGTACAAAATGCTGAAACAATCCATTAAAAGAGTACACACTCTTAAAAGTTAAGAAGCCTCATTCATCAATCAAGTATGAAAAGGCTATCTAGAAATCAATAAAATCAGGTTAAAATTTCCTAAAACATATCAAGTTAATATTTAGCACAGACTTAACAAAACAAAAGAATCAAAGTTCAACTTTTTAAATCAGAAGAATAAAGAAAGAAAGGAGATCTTCCATCCCATCAATTAGTAATGATCCCCCCCCCCCCCCCCCCCCCCCCAAAACAAACAAAAAAAAACAACAAAGAGAGAAAAAAGCCACGAAACACAAAGACAAGGTTGAAACCCAACTATATGATCCTTACAATTGTGAACAAGAACTGTCAAGTAAACATGGTACAAAATCAATTCCCAAAATATTTGAGCAGTCTAGGATGTTGTAGTTTGATAGTGGGTCTTCTTAGAGAATTGGCACACTTGCCCTTAAGAGGATGGGGAGATCTGAGAGGATCTCTGTATAGAAGCTTCATGGAGCAGATCACTCTCAGTTTGCTCATTTTATTGTATCTTGGGCAATCACCCACAAGGCAATGATTTTTCCTATTCTTCTTTTCTTTTCTTTATTTTTGTCCAACCACCTTCAATCTATCTTGACAGTCCACAAGTTAGCTATTAGGAGTAGGTATGCAAATGCATTGGAGCTTTATGTGCAAAAACAGCTAGGCATCTATCTGGCAATTATCTAATCCTTCATTGACTGGTGACAGATTTGGAGGTAGATCTTTTCAACGTTTGGGGTTGATGGCCTGATGCATTTTCAGTGAAGTACCTGATGCATTCTCATTGTCCTAAGAAGACAATGTAGCATTATTGGGTGTCATTTCTAGTCTTCTCTAGTTTTTATGGCATGAAAGGAGTAGAAGAGCTTTACAAGAAATGGAATCTTGAATCCATGGTTTGTAGAGAGTAGCATTCTTACTCATTAATTAGTTGGGATGGCCAAAGACAATTACTCTTCTTTTTGTATTTCTTTTTTTGGCAGTATCTATTTACACCTTTAGGCATAGGGAGTGGGTCATTTGTACATGTTTCTGTATTGTGTCATTGTCAAAGTGAATATTATCAAACTTTTGGTTTTAAACATGCTTAAATAACCAACCTTAGTCCATGCTTCAAAAACCAAATCCCTAGAAAATAAAATAAGAATGGTAGACACTCAAAGCACCATAAGAGGATCTCAACTCAAAGAGCTCTAATCTTTGGATTCACCATAAACCATGATCCACCCCAACTAAACTAGTGATGTCAAACGAGTTGGGCCCGTCCTGCCATTGACCCTAAAGAGACGGGATCCAACCTGGGCCCAGCTCGTCAATGCAAAATAGGACCAGGCTTGGCCTGTGAGCCTGCCTAGAGCAGGCCAAGTCCAGGCTCAGGAGTCTTAACGGATCGAGCCCAACAAAAGCCTGCCAGGCCAACCAATTTGAAAATAGTTTGAAAATAATTTTAAAAAATGCAAATTCTACTTGTAAAATAAAATTTTAAAATATAGAAGTTAAAAGTTTGAAAATTGAAACTTTTAATAGTTTACAATTCCACTTTTAAAGTAGTATTAAATTTTATAAATATTTAAAAGCTACAAAAATTATTTCACATTTTGAATTCAAAATCCAACAGTTGTGTATCAGATGCATATTTATTTTTATGTTTAGAATTTTTTAAAATGATTATGCCTTCTATTTTCTCGTAAAAAAATGAAATGTATGAGATATAAATTATTTGGGATTTATAGATTATCATTGTAAAGTTGTAACATTGTCTATATAATTTTAAAAGTATTAGTTATTAAATTAAATATCAACAATTCAAATTCAAAATTGAATTATTTCTAATTTTATTTTTTTTATAAACTTATAATTTGGTTGAGCCCACAAGCGTGAGCCGAGCCTACCCTTAGACGAGTTGGGTCAAGCCCGACCATAGGCCTAAAAATGTTGGGTCCGGCCCAACCCTATATAAATGGCAAGTCAAGCCCAGCTTACTACAATAACGAGCTAGGCCAAGAGGATCCACTGGCCACCCAACCCATTTGACATCTCTATACTAACTTGTCAAACTTTTTTTAAACAAGCAAAATAAATTAAAAGTAATGCCTTAAGAGAATGAACTTTTGTACTATTACTATTAGAAATCAAAAAATCTCTCCTATAATTGTTTCCTTCCTAGAATATTTCCATTTCCTTATTTCTAGAGTTTCCTTTTTATTAGGATAAGATTATGTTTCCTTTTTGGCATTGTTTCCCTTATTGTCTTCCTTAATTGAGTTGACTAATCCCTAATTATTTGGGATTGGTTGCCTAAATCAAGATCTACACTTGCAATAAAAACTTATTGCACCGTTCCACAATACAATACAAAAAGGCATTCTTTTTATCCCCAATACACAAGGGCATCACCCACTATCATTACAAGAGTAAAAAATCTACAACGAAGAGAGAGGAGGGAAGGGGGGTGTTACCCTCGCTCAACCAAAGAAAAAAAGGGAAAAGGGGAAACAAGAATGGTTCCCTTCAGAAAATAACTACTAACTGCTCCTTCCCTTCAAAGGCCCTACTGTTGCATCATCCCACAAGCTCCACAAAACACAAAAAGAAGAAATCTGCCAAAGTCAATGTCATCTAAAATCCAGGTACCCACCACATCACACCACACACAAAAGAGATCATAAACAATTGCAACATCACCCACTGAATTCTGACAAGGGAGAGAAACAAACACCACACCTCCCTATCACAACCCTAGGGTTTAGGAAGGAAATGGGAAGAATTCGAGAGAGAAACAGAGAAGAATTGGAGGGAGAGACAGAGCAGAAATCAAGAGAAAGGAAGGAAAACAAGGGAGAACGAGAGAGAGAAAGTAAGGTGGGAAATATGAATTCACTATATCATTCCAACATACATTTCTCTGCATACTAGGGCCTATTTATAGGCTGTTCAACTGGAAGTAGAGTTTAGGAATAGCATCCATAGCACTACAACAAAACTAACAGCATTTCCTAACCAACAATGGTAACTAATTACAGTTTTGCCCCTATAATACCCCAAGGGTTGTGACAATTGCCCCTCCTTGAAAGGTTTCTTGTCCCCAAGAAACTTATTACAACTGAGCCATTGTTTCTTCATCCAATGCCTCTCTTCTCCAACTAATTTCTTCTTTGACTTTCCTTGTTCTTATCTCGTATTTCCCTTTGCTCTTGCTTATTCTTTTTTTTTTTTCTCAACAGTAACAGTATTATAACTTACTACAACACCAATCTCAGCCATCCACCTCTTCCTTATTGCCATTAAAAATGTTTTTGAATGAACTGTTAGTCCCGCAACCCTATCCTTTCCAATCATAGAGATAATTTCAAACCTCTCTGCAAGCAAAAATCTGTACAATACTTCCAACTCTTCTAGCTATAATATCACCTTTGTCTTGTCTTGTGTGCTCGTGCCAATGACATTTGTATGAGATGTTCCAAGCAAGGTGCCTGGTACAATCCTTTTTTCCTTCTCCTCAAATACTTGGTAAAGAGGCTTTTCATGCTCCTTTCTCTATTGCTTTCGAAAATCAATAATAGCAAAAGTCTCAACACCAGTGGAAGTGCTTGAGAAGCTGTCAACTAATTGAATGCCCCCCAATTCCTCTTCCTCAATCTTTGTAGTTGTACTGAAATCGGGAAGTTGAAAAGGTTGTTTCTCAATGCCTCGTTTCCCATGATATTCCTCCACCGTTCCCTGCTGTTTTAGCTTATTGAATCCCTCAATGACATTCGTCCTTGTCTTCTCCCCGAACCTGTTGCAGAGATCGTTTACGAACTCTAGCTAGCTCCATTCCACCCTTCCTCGGATCCAATTCTAAAGCCAAGCGTCTGCAATGCCATCCAAATGAGTTGCAGCCATATTCACTTTCTCCCAGTGAACAAAAACGCGGCCTAGGTAGCCGCCTAGGCGGAGCCGAGGCGCTAGGCAGCCGCTGGCCGCGGCGATTATGGCCAAATCGGCCACCTTAGGCGCCGGCCCGGCTAGTCGGTACCAGGTGGACACCTAGCCGCATGAATCGCCTAGCCAAGGCGCCCAAATCGACCGCCTGGGCCGCGTGAAGAATTTAGTATAAATTGATTAGGGTTTTGTTTCCTTACCCGTTACCCCTTTCTCTCGTCGATTTCCCCTTCTCTCTCGCGCGCACCGCCATCAACAGTCTATTGCTGAATCGTCGTCGCCGTCACCTCTCTCGTGCTCGCACGCCGCCACCGTCTCTTGTAGTTGCAGAGTCGTCGTCGGCCCGTCGCCACCGTCTCGTGCTCGCACACCACCACACTCTGGTTGTCTCTTCTCTTGCAGCTTCACCTTTTTCACTCGCCGTCGCCACCGTTTTGTGCTCGCACACCGCCACCCTTTGGTTGACGGTTGTCTCTTACTCTTGCAACAACTTCAGCCTTCATCTTCTTCAATCTTCACTCACCCTCCGGGCCTCCGCCTCCTTCGGTAAGTAGTAGCCAGCAATAAGCAAGCAGCAGCACTGCTGCTACTTGCTGTTGCCTCTCCCCCTTTTGTTTTCTTTTTATTTTTCTGTTATTTAATTTAGTATTTATATTAATATCTGATTATTTGTTATTCAAATATTTATTAATTATTATTATTAATGTATTTAAAAAATTAATATTTGCAACTTGCAAGCAAGCAACAAATGTAGCAAGTTGCCTCTGTTGCTGCTTGTTGTTGTTGGTGCTGCTTGGGCTATTATTAGTTTTTGGTTTTGTTTGTTAGTTAGTTAGCCTAATTGTGTATTTTAATTCAATCATTCAATGTCAATTTACTTAGGAAAAAAAAGAAGAAAAAAGGAAGACATGTCGGATGGAATTGGGAGTACGGAAGCATCGTCCGATGCAGCCTCAGTTCTTAAAAGGAAATCAAATGATGTCGGATGGGAGTATGGAATGTTAATTAATCCAAAGAACATGGATAAAGTTAAATGCAAGTTGTGTGGTAAAGTTATGTCTGGAGGAGTTTACAGAGTCAAAGAACACATCGGCCACATTTCCGGAAATGTTTCTGCATGTCCAAAATCTTCTCTGGATGATAAAGCTAAATGCAAGAATGCTATTGCTGAGGCAAAGAGTAAGAAGAAGAATAAGAAGCAGGAGGAAGATATGATGAGATCCTCGGTTAGGATTTCTGACAAGGGGAAAATGGTGGATGATGAAGATGAATTGGAAGAGCTAGGGAGTAAAAAAGCGCCCCATACTCTTGGCCCTATAGATAAGTTTGCAAGCTCCATTAGTCCTGAAATTTGTTTGAGTTCGAGAATGACGCAAAGGCAGCAAAATATTAGTGAACCATTGTTTAAAGAGAGAACACAGACTGTACAAGGATATTGTGCTAGATGGGTGTACGAAGCTGGTATACCTTTCAATGCTATTGATCATAATAGCTTCAAATTGTTTGTTGAGGGGGTTGGTCAATTTGGGTCGAGGTTCAAACCTCCTAGTCAATACCAGTTGAGGGAACCGTTATTAAAGGAAGAGGTTGACATAATGAAAGACTTACTGAAGAAGCATGAAGAAGAGTGGGCACAAAATGGGTTCTCTATTATGACAGACGCTTGGACAGACAGAAAAAGAAGGATTATCATGAACCTATGTGTTAATTCTAGCATGGGTACTGCTTTTCTTTCTTCAAAAGAAGCATTAGACGAAGCACATACAAGTGAACTCATATTTGAGTATGTGGACAAGTGCATTGAGCAAGTTGGGCCACAAAATGTCGTCCAAGTAGTAACCGACAATGCTACCAACAATATGGGAGCGGCAAAATTATTGAAGCTGAATCTTTTGGACATCATGTGCTACTCACATCATCAATTTGATGCTTGAAAGTATTGGAAAAATGCCAAGATATAAGAAAGTCATTGATCAGGCAAAGAGTTTGACAATCTTCATTTATGCACACCATAAGACCTTGTCCTTAATGAGGTCATTTACGAAGAAGAGGGATATAGTGAAACCGGGAGTCACTAGATTTGCTTCTTCTTTTCTTATGTTGCAAAGTTTGATGGAGAAAAAGGCCAAATTGAGGTCAATGTTTACCAGCTCTGAATGGGAGGAGTGTAAATGGTCAAAGAATGTTAAAGGGAAAGCAGCATATGCTACTGTAATGAGCATTGCTCTCTGGAATGGTGTAACTTTATGCCTTAAGGTTTTTGCACCTTTGGTGAAGGTGCTTCGAATTGTTGATGCAAATAGAAAGCCTTCTATGGGTTTTTTATATGGAGAGATTAAGCAAGCAAAGGAAGATATTAAGGAGGTCCTAAATAATCTTGAGAAAAACTATCAGCCTGTTATAGAGATTATTGAAGCAAGGGTGAAAGATAGGCTAGATAGTCCATTGCATTTGGCGGCTTACCTTTTGAATCCCTACTACCTTTTCAAGAATAAGACTATATATCTTGATAATGAAGTGATGGATGGGTTTTTTAATTGTGTGGAGATGTTTTATCATGGTGATGATCATTTTGAATTGCAAGGTCATGTCATAAATGTTGAATTGCCAAAGTATACTCATAAAGAGGGAGCTTTTGGAAAAGTGTGGGCAGGCTGTGCAAAAAATGATGACAATTATAATCCAGGTATAAAATTCCTTTAATCTTTTTCTTAGTTCCTAATGTGTATTAGTGTACAAATTTGTTTACTTTATACTTGTTACTTATGTAGTTACATGGTGGATGACTTATGGAAATCAAACTCCAAACTTGCAACAAATGGCAACAAGAATGCTCTCGTTAACCAGTAGTTCATCCGGTTGTGAAAGAAATTAGAGCACTTTTGAAGGGGTTAGTGCATATGAAAATATGAACTATATTTCTTTAATATCAATAACTTATCTATCATTTAAATTGATATTACTTTTATTTTATTTATGTAGATACATACGAAGAAAAGAAATAGACTGGATGTGCATCAATTGAACAATCTTGTTTGTGTCCAATTTAATGCAAAACTGATGAACAAGCAAAAGAGGGAGAAGGAAAGGAATGTTGATGTACTACTTGCTAGTGATGCCAGCAATGCACAAGGATGGATTGTTGGAGGAGGAGATGATGAAGAAATTGAGCCTGGTACGGGGCTTACTTGGGAAGTGATTGATGAAGCATCCGGAGCAGAAGAGATGCTTCAACCTCGAAGAAGTTCTAGGATGAGAGAGCTTCATGAAGATGATTTTCAATCAGAAGAAGATGAGCAAGAGCTCAATGAATTTGATTTTGAGTCTGATGAAGATCATGTATTGGAAGAATATGGAGAGGAAGAATTCCAATTAGATAGTTAGATACTTAGATTCTTCAAATATGGTTTATGTTGCATTATTGTTGCTTTTGTCTTATTGAAGTTTGAACCTAGAACTGATCTACAACAATTGTTTTCTCATGCTTAATTATATATTTCACTTGTCATTCCATTATTGTTGTATTATTGGTTTACGTTGCATTATTGATGTTTTTCAACTTTGATTTAATTGAAAATAACATCAAATTACATCACAAAGTTAAAAAAAAAAAAAAAAAAAGACAGCAGTTTTCCTAGGCCCCCTAGGCGCTAGGTTCCAGCCTGGGGCCCGACTAGCGCCTAGCGCCTTTTAGAACACTGCTTTCTCCCTTTGAGTTACTCGGTATTGGTAGAACACCCGCTCGCACCTCTTGATCCACCATTTAGGCCTAACTCTTTCAAATGCTGGAATCGCCATCTGCAATGCTGGGGATGTGGAAGGGCTTCCTCCAACTCTTCTAGCCACATCTCCCTCATCTGCCTCCAACCTCTCTCCTACTTCCATATGATCGTTAGGCCTCTAGCTAGATCTTGGCGCCGTTAGAATTGGCGTCGATGAAGCCTTGGGAGTGAAATTCATCAAAAGACTTGGCATTAGGCTATCGAGCTAACATGCTCAAGGTGACATGCAATTGCTAGCAGATTTGTTGGCTTAATCCAGCAAATTCCTCTCGGAGTCCACTAAAGGCTCGATCCAAATTGGCCGCACACTCCAATTGATAGAAACTTGCCTCCACTTGGAGCTGCTTACACCCATTACCAAATTGTTTGTCCTAGTTCCCAATCGTTTCATTCCCATTCCCTCTGCCATGGCCGATTACCAGGTTGCCCAATTAGGTTCACCTCACCGAAGTGGCAACCACAGCAACGCACCAAGATCTGAATCTCAACGCCTCTGATCTAAGTCCTCTCCCTGGATCGCCTAAATAGCTTGGCCTTGCTTGTTGCCAAAACTCACCACACCAACCAACCACCTTCCTACAATTTCCAATTGAAATGAATTGCTAGGTGATAGACCTAGCCTTCGCCTTCAATTCGAAACCTCGTACGATTGGGACAAGGAAGTCACGGAGTTGCTCCCTTGCAGTCCCTTGAGGAATCGACTTGAATAGCACCTCTCGAGTTACTTGTTGTAATTGTTTCTTGTACTCTCCATCAAATTCCGAGCCCCAATTATCAGTCGAGAGTCACCCAGACACCACCTCCAATAATCGCCTAATCTGGCAACTCAGAATTCACCAAGATCTGATTCGTATTCCTCGAATCTAAATTCCACAACCTGAGTTCGCAAAAACCCACTACACATGCAACGATTAGACTTGGAAACACACAATTGAAAATGTCGGTCTATTTCACCTTTAAAATTGAGACAACCACGTACTGATCGACTCTGCTTCAATTCGCCCCAAGCCTGCGTCCGTGCTTACCTAATCACCGACTAATGCTCCATAACCCACCGGAATTCCTTCTCTCTATACCTTGGCTCAAAATCGCAGAACTTCGTTGTTGGTTGCGTTAGATTCCTCTCTGAGGAACGTCACCTCCCAAGTTCAAGTTGGATCAGCTTACTGAACCTAGCCGCAGTTCCCCACAATTCCACCAACCTCTATCCAGCCGGAATTGATAGATTCGCCTCAATCTCCACTGCAAATGCCAACGATCTACTATTATGAACTTAATCACCGTTTGCAGAAATCACTCTAGATAGGATTGCTCAACTAAGAATCCACAGATTCTGGAAATTGCTTGGTCGGATGCGATTCTATTTCACCTACAATTCGTCACCTGATGGGGTTCAACAAACCTCAATTCCGAGTCGATCACTTGATCTCAATCACTCGAAATTCGCCTTGGCTAATAATTGCTAAAACTTCTAGATCACAGCCGAGAGCTGTTGGAATTACTTAACAAAGAGAACTGCCAAAGAACGCTGGCTCTGATACCAAATGTCACAACCCTAGGGTTTATCTAGGGTCTAGGAAGGAAATGAGAAGAATTCGGGAGAGAAACAAAGAAGAATTGGAAGGAGAGACACAGCAGAAATCAAGAGAAATGAGGGAAAATAAGAGAGAACGAGAGAGAGAAAGTAAGGTGGGAAATATGAATTCACTATTTCATTCCAACATACATTTCTCTACATACTAGGGCCCATTTATAGGTTGTTTAACTGGAAGTAGAGTCTAGGAACAGCACCCATGTGCACTACGACAGAACTAACAGCATTTCCTAACCAACAATGGTAACTAATTACAACTTTGTGTCATGAACCTAGGGTTCATAACAGGTTGGATTGGCAATCGGAAGAATCCGATTGAGTAGAACAGAAAGTTTAGAGGGATACTTGGACAAAAATGGGGGAAGGATGTAGAGAGAAATGAGGGAGAGGAAATGAGAGGGAGATTGTAGAGAATTGTAGAAAGAGAATCAGATTTTCATTCAAGCATGAAAATCCCATCCGTTTACATAGCCTTATATAGGCATATTTGCTCCTAACTAACTGCATAACAGCACCCATGTGGTTCTAACCAAATGCTAAAATATCTTCTAACAACTATTATCAACCTATTACTACATTGCCCTTCTATGGATCCTTGGGTCATGACACTTTGCCCCTATAATACCCCAAGAGTCGAGACACTCCCATGACACCATATAAAGCATGAGAAAATGATCAAGGGAGTGATCACTCTATTTACACATGAAGCACCAATTACAACAATCTATCTGCCTTTCTCAAGTATCAGCTGTAAGAATAGCCCCAAGAGTAGTGTTCACCATAAAATCCATTAAATGGAGCCAACATGTCATTGTCCTCAAATCTAGTATAACTATCAACAAATATGACCAAAAACACCTAATCCTCATCGAGCAAAAGTAAATTCACTGCCAATACCTCCTGTAGCCATTATTTCATAACTCTAATTCTCTGAATTTCTAACTTCCCAAATTCCTCTGTCCCACTTCATGTATTCCTTCAAGAGCTTCAATTTGTTACCCAAAGCTAAATGGTATCATTAACTTCATACTGCCTTCGGACTGAAGTAGTCTTCAGCCTGTCCCCAAATGCCTCAGTGCATAACTACACTTACAAGAGAATGACCAACTACCAGCCTCACAAAGTAATCATTCCTATCTGCCAAAATTGGGAACTTACACCCATGCTTGACTTGGCAAATCATAATTAGACCACATAAATAGTCCGTCCCCCCCCCCCCCCCCCAACCCAACAACAATAAAAAAAAAAAAAATCCATCAAGCTGGCAGCATCAGTAAAGAACACAACAAATACTTCTCTTGCAATTGTGTGAACAAAATAACAAAATTAGAACAAAAAAAGATCAGTTAACTGTGGAAAAAGACACTAGAGTCCATTATCTCTCAAAATATTCAACTTAATAACACAATTCAGTATCCTCATTAATCCCTGATGAACTTAATTTGTTGGATTAACTAAATAACATGGACAACCATGTCCATACCTGTTTGACACTGTCTTAGGTATGAATATCAACAAATGAGATCTACTTATCATTAGTGTTATTTATGTTACTATCACATATTTGGCACAGGGCAACTGAGCCTTCCAACCAAAGCCATGGAGGTGAGAGTTTTTGAGGTAAGAACATACAACACTTAGCTGAAATGCGACCATGATATATGAGGTTTTAAAACAGTTAAGTTGCAGCTAGGCAGCTCATTAGTAATCAACATTTGAACGGATCACCCTACAAGAAGGGAAAAACTGATATACGGAGGTGGTTATATATGACAATGCATCACTGCAGCAGTTTGGGCCAAATGCTACTCTCCTTAAGTCTGTCAATGAATGCAAATCAAATCAAACTAAACACAGGTCAGAAGCAAGCATTGTTTACAAACAGGACTTAATATGATTAAATTGGCAAATTATGCTCCAGATAGTTTTGACCATCTAAAGTATTCTAAACCAGAAAATACCTGGTTAATCACAAAACCCTTCAGCATATCCACAAAGTCATCCTTCCTTTCCCTATCAAGTCTCTCAATCTCACTCCTGTTATTTTCCTACAGGCACACAAAACACACCATAGAAAAGGTAAAAATAGTCAATAAATGTGAACCAAAAGCATATTCACACAAACCAGTAATCATTATAAAACCACGATGCATGCATAAGTGGAGGATGCTGGCAACAACCTCCAAAGACATATAAGAGGTGTCCTAAAACTGGTTCTAAGGCCAAAGCATCAATTCAGGATGTTTTAGCTGAAAGACCCTTTTTGGGAGCTTTGTTAGGCTTTGTTAGTTTTACATATATAATGAAAAGCCCAAAAAAATAAACATATATAAATCAATATGCATATTGAATTAGGAACACACTCAAGCATTTATGAAAAAAATAATAAATAAAGAAGAAAATGCAAAGAAGTAACCCATCTGAGAATCTTATCTTTCCAACAAGCAATTGTACTCAAGCATTAAATGAGCCTCTACCTAGATTTTCCGTCAAGGTTAAATAGAGAACTTAGGGCTAGGTTGGGCTGGCACATGGCCCAACCATAGTCACTCACCTCCCTTAACGCTCTCTGCATGAGATAAAAAAATAGGAAAATAGCCACAAGCCTATTTCAGCTAACAATCATATACTTTGAAGATTATCTTGATAAGGAAAACTCCCACATGGAGTTGACCACTATAAATACAAACAGGAGCAGTGAAAAGAAAGCCAAACGGGAGAAGCAGTGAAAAAGAAAGCAAACAACGAGAAACAAAAGAGGGAGCGAGTAGGGAAAAGAGGAATAATGGAACATATTATTTTGGTAAGATGGTTGTTTACATATGTTAGATTCACATATTTATTCTGTTACAATACTAAGCTGTTATTCTAACAATGCAACAAGAAGGTTGCTGTCTGGCATTGATGCAAGTTTGTGAAAATTCTGTTTGTGGTCATGATGCATTGTGTATGTATATATATAAGTTTCTGGAAAACAATTTACTGTGTGACTATTCATAGGCACCACTTACTGGCATCACTCCTCCACTCCCTATGTGCAATTACCCTCTATCAACTGTCTTAAGTTTCTCTTCTAGAGGTCATCACCCACCATAATTTCTAGAAGGCCATAAATCAACCTTGGCCTTCCCAACCATAGTTGTCAAGATCTCAGTTCGCTGTCAGGAACCCTCATATTCTATAAAGGGATTCCTATTTCATTTTCCTTATTCCTTTTTTTTTTTTTGTAATTCAGCTATAGGCAGTTGTACCTTCAAGCTGCTGCTTGAATTGTACCCTATAGTGGCTTGGATATATATAGACTGCTAAGCCAGCTAAGGTGTATATCCTAACACAATTCAGATATTTCAGACAGTCTCTCTCCCAATTTCTCTCTCATACATTCTCTTTCTCTCTCTCTCTGTTCTTCTTATCTCCCACTGTTCTTCTATCCTCTCCTTCCCAAATTCTGCCTTAATTCCCTAGAATTGAAGAAGAATTGCTTGTTGGATCTTAGAATCCTGACATTCACTAGGGATCGTGGTACAGGATTGGGAACAGGGTACGTAACTTAGTATGGTAGACAATACATGGGGGTAGTAGGCTTAGCTGGTACACTATTTGGGATCATGGTACATTTTGAATATTTAGTCAGGTCAACATTAAATTTATACTAGCCAAATTATATATCTTTTTAATTGATACTGTTATTGATGTTTTAAGCAATGTTTTAAAGACCAAACATTTTTATTAAATAGATAAATACATAATAATTAAGATTATAGTTTAAAAATTAAAACTAAAATTCATTACATAATTGATAATGCTATAGGAAGATTAATTAATAACTATAATTTAATGTGCTTGAGACTTTGAGTGAATTTAAATTTTTGAATTACAACTGATTATAAACTTTACTCTTCCCGATGCAGACAGCTACACGTTTGGAAATTGGAATTGGATTTGATATCATGTATTCTCTCAAAGAGAATCACTCCTCTTCCAATGTCTTCCGGAGTGGCAGAACCATTTAGAGGAATGGTTAATGCAAATTAACAAAATATTACATCCAATACTAAGCATCTCAACTATTTCATTCTATGTTATTTGTTACACACCAGCAACAAACAAAACAAAGAAGAAAGCAGTGACGCCACTGATGACCACACCAGACCAAACTCCAAAGGGAGACTAGAGGAGGGATGGCCACCGGAGGGTCGCCTATCACAGGCAAGCCTGCCGGTGAAAAGAAGTTGCTGAAAGAGTGAGACACACACTGTCACATGCCAAGGGTTCCCAGCACATGACAACTCCGACTGCCTCCTTAGATCTGTCAGATGATGATCATTAGAACTATATAAAAGTAAAAAATATGGGAGAAATCAAAAGAATTTTACAGTGGTTTTGCATCAGTGAAGTGTAACAGCAGAAAAACAAGGTTAAGTTTTCTTTCCTCTATTTGATTTTGCACTTTCCTCTTCATATTAGATTTCTCATTTTCTTCCTTCTTTGAAACTCTGGATCGCCATTTTTGGCAATCCAGTTCTCAACCCCGAGCGACCTTCATTTTTGGCCCACAAATTGGGACGTTCAACCCAATTCACGGTTCCAGGAGGGGTACCATGACCCTAGTAACTATGTTCCCAACTCCATCCCTTGCATTATAATTCACTGGGGAAGAGCATTGCTTGTTGAATGATGGCGCCAAAGAGGAGGCCTATCAATCTCTCAAGACTCCCCAGAGACCCTGAACACCTTAAATTACCAACTACTAAGCCGCCTCCAACTGCAAAGCAGCATGGCTAGTTTAGTGACACCACCCAAAGTAGCAAAGAATAATCCATCAACTGTACAGGTGCTATCCTCAGCATGCATCAAACTCAGTAAATCATGCTAGAGACCCAAAATTATTCATGAAAATTTGCTAAGCATAACTTCGAAAATTGATGACAGCATGCTGCTGAACAATTGGTATGGTTTTGAAAGTGTCAGCTGCAGTTTAACAGATAGAAGCCACTGAAAGACTGTTCTCCATCCTTCACACTTGGGGGGCAGCACAGCATGGCACACCATTTCTGGGACAGGCTGGAGTGGCACGGCCCACTCGGTCGGCAGTCCAAACTCTATTGAGATGTCAATTGTGTTCATAGAGGACTCATAAGATCTTAGACTCCCCCCCCCCACCCCCCGCGCGCGCGCGCGGGGGATGACCTAGAAATAGAAAGGAGCCTCAGCTACTAGGGCCTAACTCCTATCTCTGGACACTATTTGTCACGAACCTACGGTTTGTGATAGGTTAAAAGAGGAATTGGGAAAGAAATCAGAATTGAAGGAAGGGAAAAATCAGTAGAAAGAGGAAGAGATATTAAGAGGAAAGGGGGGGAAATAGTAGAGAGAAACAAGAGGGAGAATGGAGAGAGACGTAGAGGGAAATCAGATTTAAGAATTCATTCAATTCCAGCATATCCCCTTCCTACATCTGAGGCAATATATATATAGCCTCACTTAACTACCAAACAAAGCTCTCTAACCACCTAAGCTACAAGACAAAAAGAGGAAATAACAGAATAATAACACCCATGTGTTGTAACCGAATTACAAAAATACCCTATTACAATAATGCCCCTTTATTGCTCATAAGGTTATGACAATTCCCCTCCCCTTGAAAGGTTTCTTATCCCAAAGAAACTTATTACAACCAATCCACTATTTCTTCATCTAATGCTCATCTTCACCTATTGGTTTCTTCTTCGCTTTTCCTCCTTCTTATCTTGTTTTTCCCTTTTCTTTTGCTTTCTCTTTTCTTTCTCCTCGGCAGCAACAGCATTATGTCTTGCTACCACACCAATGGAAACATGAATGAGCAAAACATCAAGGGTCTCAGTCCCTTCAATAAAGAATTCCTTCCCTTTCTTCCTTTCATCTTGTTTCGCTTTATCCTTCAGCGTCCTCCATTGCTCCAGATCAGAAACATACTGCTGGAAGGTTTTAGTGTAATCGAGGTTTTAGTGTAATCAATTTCAGGCAAGCATCCTCCCTTAACCTCTAACCAATCTTGAACTGCCCTCTCTTGGTTATCCACTTCAATTAAGGCACAAGTTTCCTCCCAATTGACTGATTTCTCAATTGGAGTTACCTGATCCATAGTAGGAAATTCAGCAACTCTTTCCATTCCTAATCTCTCAAGAGAAATAGATTTAAGATCTCCACAATCAAAGGTTGTTCTAGTCCTTTCCATTCCAAGATCTTTGGCTCCCAGATTGCTAGCGAACATCTCAGCTTCATCCTCAATAGTGACCTCCTCCAATGGTATCATATTGAGGGTTTTAGCATCTAGATTCTCAGTACCAATGGGGGTGCTTGAGATGTTGCCAACCGTTGGACTGTCATCCCCCAATTCTTCAATCCCTTCTTCCATGTACTCCTCAACCCTCTCCACCTTCTCGCTGCCCATTTTACCCCAAGCCAAAGAATCCTTAGCTTTTGGTAGGTCCAAAATATGAGGAAGGATTCCAGCCCCAATATCTGTGTAGATTGAGGATTCTTCAGTCAGATTTTCTTGATCCAATGCTATTCCATTTCCCACAAACTTCTGATCCGAAACACCCCTAAATCCTTCAACACATGCACTAGCCAACGAGGGTAATGAGTTGGCATCTTCCTTGCCAATTTCGCCTAAACCGGTATACTTCTTCTGCTCAACATTGGAGGTGAGCAATGAATCTGCTTCCCACCTCCTCAATTTCTCCTTCAATGGCTCTATTTTAAGGAAATCATCTTTGTTAAAATTCCCGCAATAATCATCGAAGTATTCAGCGAGAAAGTTGTAATAATACTTCTTGATTAGTATCATCGCAAACTCTTGCAGTTTCTCGAGAAACATACGGCCAAATTCCTCGCACTCTTCATCAATCCCATTGCTGGTTCTTTTGTCCCTTCGGCAAGACTCATTCTCAAACTTCTTTTCCCCTGTTTGTTGCTTTTGGCCAACTGGAAATGCAACCTTCTTTGGCTGCCATAGAGGCTCCATTCCAACTGAAAATGAAGAATTCTTCTGCTGCAATTGAGACTCCAATGGTCTCATATATACACTGCTACCCATGGCCGAATTTTCACCAACAGCATACTTCGATGGCCAAGGAATGGGAGTTCTATACATGCTTCTGGTTTACCTGTTATAGCATTTCCTATACTCGCCTCAATTGCAACTCAAGAGTTGGGGCACCTGCTCTTCTTTGCCTTTCCACTTTAACCCAAGTTAGCCAAAAATTTACAGCCAAAATCTACCTTTTGCTTCCTTTATCACAGCCTCAACGTAATTCAATAGACAAGGCAATTCGAAAGAGGTTAACAATAATTCACAGCCGAAATTTGCCTTTTGTTTCCCCTTACTTACAGCTTAGATTTTTTATTGGAATTACCGCCTGCAGAATTCCTCTTCACTGATTCGCTGCTCAATCCCTTCACTGGAGCCATCAATCCCTTCACCGGAGCCACAGAGAAGTCGCCTTAAGCCTTACTCGCAACTTTCAAAGTCACTAGCGCTTCAACACTGAATTTTGTTTCTATAAACGCCTACCACAAAGCGTTCAACTTCTGCTTTTCCTCCACAATCTGAACCGAGACTCGTGTGACTTGATCTGTCTCCTCTTCCCTTAAATCAAATTGACCCACAACCGAGGCTCAAGGATCTGCTAATGGAATTGGAATTCGCAGCCAAGAATCAATCTCTGGCTTCTCCTTTGGAATTGAATGTAAGATACGCTCACCCGCTCCACATCTACCACTGGATCACCTTCAGATTCCAAAATCACCAGCACGGGTCGGAAGGCAACCACAACCGTAGCACACACAGTGCCTTCCGATCAAAGCAGCAACGCCCCACAGAACTCCGATAGGAATTCTCGATCAAAACCACAACACCACAGCCGCGCCTACAAGAAGCTTATCGGTTTGGTCGAACTGGTCTTCTAGTCTGGGCCATCCGCTTCACCTCTTACAGACTCACGCTCGCTTTGGATAGTTGCAACCCTCTGGTTGTCCACGTCACCACCTTTGACGGACTCCTTACTCATTGCAATCCTAGCGACTGACCGAGGATCACCAGTTCCGAGGTTGCTCTTTAAGTTTGCCTGGATGGTCGAGATCGGCTCTACTTGCGATCGTTGTGGATTCACGGTCGCCTCCCCTCCAACTCCTCCTCACCCAATCACCGACCACAGGTTGGAAGACCACTGCCTCCTTGAGTTACAAGTCCTCAAAATCGAATTACAATCGCAGTAGGCTCCGATCGCTCCAATCTACTTCCCTTTGATGCCTTAAGCTCCATCTAAATTGTTGTTCGACCAACTTCTAGCCTCACTTCGTGCCTCACTCTAATCAGAATTGAGAGAATCGCGTCTTCCTCCTCTGAATTTGCCTACTCATTGGTCACGTTTGATAATGGTCGCGACACCTTCCTCATCTGCGTCACCCTTCAACCGACTTCTGCCTACTCACAAACGCCTGGGTTGCTCGCCTTCCTTGATTGGTTTTGTTACTCAGTCGATGCCACTCTCGTTGGCTGAATTTCGCAACCAATAATCAATAGCCACTTCCTCTTCAAAACTCGAATCTCCTTTACAACTCATTGCTGCGGTTTATGGAAATTAATTGGTGCACCATTGATTTCGCAGCTTCCACGTCACCCGCAGAGATCACTTCTATAACCGACTACCTCCATCGCAATCTCCCCACTCTACTCAATCAATTCCGACAAGAGTTGTTGAAATCAACTACCAAAATTACATGAACCACAGCCGAAGAAGGACCGCTCTGGTACCAATTGTCACGAACTTACAGTTCGTGATAGGTTAAAAGAGGAATTGGGGAAGAAATCAGAATTGAAGGAAGGGGAAAATCAGTAGAAAGAGGGAGAGATATTAAAAGGAAAGGGGGGGGAAAATAGTAGAGAGAAACAAGAGGGAGAATGGAGAGAGACGTAGAGGGAAATTAGATTTAAGAATTCATTCAATCCCAGCATATCCCCTTCCTACAACTAAGGCAATATATATATAGCCTCACTTAACTACCAAACAAAGCTCTCTAACCACCTAAGCTACAAGACAAAAAGAGGAAATAACATAATAACAACACTCATGTGCTGTCACCGAATTACAAAAATACCCTATTACAATAATACCCCTTTTATTGCTCCTTAGGTCATGACACTATTAGGCAACCAATGGGGATCAGATAGCCCCAATTTCTATAGGTCTTTGGTTCAACTTCCATTCCAAAATAGAAAATTTACAAATTCTAGCAATCCCCATGACTTTTTCGTATTTATTCTCATAAATTTTTTCTAGAAGGGGAAATCTTAAATATAATAACCTAAAAGTTTAGGGTGAACAAAATATCAAAAAGGATTGGGTATCACTTTTTTTATAAATAATAATATAATATATATCTACATCATTTAAGGCACCAAGCCAAGGCAAAAACAAGTATGATGGATCAAAATCATAAAAGGTGTCAAAAAGAAGTAAACCCATACAAAAACAAAACCAATGAGTGTAATTACCTACAAGGTAAGCTAATCCATAAATGAGGCAAAAGAGGAAACAACAACAATCACAAACCTTAATCCCACTAGGTGGGGGCAAAGGAGGAAAAAATTAATCCTCCTTTGACAGCAATGAAAAGGGAAATGGGAAGTGTTCCCCTTTAAAAAAATGCAAATAACCCTCAACACCATCAAAAGCTCTTTATTTCTTTCTTTCAAAATACACAACATCACACAACGGTGAAATAGTGAAGTTCCAAAAAACTCAACCTCTCCTCAAAAAACTGCTTGGCCATGCACAGAAAAGATCTGGGACATGACACAAAGGCAAGAACTAGATTCTAAATATGGCAAGTCACTACCCATTATCTAGCGACCCTCCACACTCCTTAACACAGTAAACAGCAGTTCATTATGAATGCAGTACATCAATACCCCATGTGCAACTGTATTTCTCAGCACAACTCCCCCTCCCCAACACAATAAGTTGCTGTGTTCAATTGTAATCTCCACCACTTTCATTGGATATTCAATTGTTAAAAGAAATCAAGCATTACTATTTGAATTACTGTAGTAATTCATATAATTCTATTTCTATCGTACCGCATATTGGAACATGAGTATACCACATACCGGAACAATCTGCATTCAACATCACAACATTAAATACATTCTACATCTACGTTTAGAGCAATTATATGAAAGAATGATCATCTGAGTTATCATACGGGCAGACATTTATTGAAATATGGGTGAGTGATCATGCTGCTATGAGCAATTATTGAAATTAACAAAATTAGAAAATCATCTAAGATCTTAGTCATTCTCAAAAAATCACTGTTGTACATTTGTATGCAAAGAGTGAATTGGCACAATTGACAAGGAGACTAAAAAGAGAACAACAAAACCAAATTGTGAGAGAAGAAACAGCAATCTTTGTTTCGCTGAAGAAGTGACCCTAGACATGAATGGTCAAAAAATAGACCTGCATAGCTCAGTGAAGTGGCTGAAATTTAAGCTTTGATGAAATAAGAATGATTAACTGAAACATAGTCCAGAATTTCCAATTATTCATCAAGTGGCAGCATGATAAGATAACAGTTGGCATATGATGATGGCAGCCGAGGATGCTTTGCACACAATAACATGCACCATATTCCTTTCTTCGCCTATGAGCAAATCACTGAATCTACTAGCAGGGCAAAAAAAAATCACGTCAATATAACATGTCCATGAAAATGTAAATGAAAGGCCAATACCTTGATCCTCTCGTACTCTCTGATTGCACAGTTTTTAGCATCCTCGGTGACTCTTATTCGTTCTTTCAACTCTTCAATCTTGTGAATCCTGAACTTGTCACCACCAAATGCTTTGGATGATGCAGTTTCAAGTTTTTCTGCTCTAGAATGTAAAGCAGACAGTTCTGATAGAAGAGTTTGTACAGTCAATAAAGCACTTGATCGATCCGAAAATGCAGCGTGCGCAGCTAACATTAGTCCCAAATGTTCATGTAGTGTGTCCTACAACATATATTAGTACAGATTATCCAACAGCATTTAAGTTTCCTTTTACAGCCCAAGCATCGTGACTTGGAAAGTGGTATCACATGGCATTTAGAAAGTTGAGGGACGACCAATATCAACATCAGAGTTTGATATATTTAGTATCAAATTCAATGTATGATCCTTTAATTAATCCAAAATTTTTACCTAAATGATAAAATATTCCACTTATAACTTAATTCACAACTGACAAAAGGAGTAATAATTTACCAAATGCTTGACACTTTGTGCATTTAGTTCCCGATAAAGTCTGCTTGCTTTGACAGCAGCAGTCGCCACATTTTTCATGTCAGCAGCCCATACTCGTTGTGTGTCCAAGATGGCATTCTCATTCTCAAACTTTGTCAACTTTATAAATGCTAGCCCTAGCTCTCCCATTGTTTCACCCATATGTTGCTGAGCTTTGACAAGTGATTCCGCCTAATTTAGAGAAACAAATTAATCACAGCAGATATACTACTATATCTAATATGGACCAAAAAAATCATAATTTCATACAGGGATAGGGAACATAATGCATTGATGACTATAAAATGATGGAAAAAATGGCTACTGTATTAAACTATAAATCACCTGCTGTGAGGCACTGCTGATTTGCTGCTCAAGTTCACGCAGTCTCTCTTTATTTTGTAGAAATTCCTGATCTTCCTCTTCTACTTGAGGTCTCGAGCTCCCCCAATCATTGGTCACAGACTGCTTCAGCTCCTTGAATAACCTCAACAAATCCCTTCCTCCTTTTGCGGGCTGCACAACATCTTGTGGCCCCATCACACTCCCAGAATCACCAAGCAATTGCTTTGGAAGCTTTACTGCCCCATCAAGCATCCTAGAGGCCACATCTGTGCTAGTGGGCAACGGAAGCCTTCCCTGGACCTGTAAAAACACCCTCAACTCATCACTTTTCCTGATCACTGGATGCGCAGCCAATTGCCGGAGATATTTCTCCAGGGCCACACGCCTCTGTTCGACAAACTCTTGCTTTTGCATGACTTGACTCTCCACTACACTCTTATCCGGCCTCGGCGGAACGAAAAACCCTCTGTAAGCCTCGCTCAACCGATCCGACAAAGTAACGACATCTCTAAACCGCCTACGAAGGCTGAAATCCGACCCGCCAAACTCTGGTAGGTTTGTTTTTGTCATAATCAAGTATGTAATATAAGTGTTCCCTCCCGGAACAATCGAATTGGAAGCCTCCATCTCCTTCTGAGGATTCGACACCGTGATCTTCAAATACCCGGACCTCGACAACCGCGATCCCGAGACCTCCGTCTGTTTCTCTAAATCTTTGCTAGGGCTATCGACGCCATTGACCTCTACTCCGTCATCGCCGTCGAGTGGGTTAAGCAGGACGTTATCGCGGGTCGCTTGTTCTGCATGCAAATTGACAGCGGAATTAGGGCTTTTGGCATCCCTGTGCTTGGACAGCGGCGGAGACATCAACGGATCGGATTCGGCCGGAGTGGCCATGATCGGCGGCGCGAGAGGGTGGTGGAGGCGAGAATCGCCGAGAGTAGTCATCGCACTTCGGTAACTAGAGTAGGATTTGGAGGACAAGGAGTCGTCGAGAACGAGATTCTCCATCTCTTCTCTAGATGCATAAAGATGTGCTTCTTCGAAGCCCTGGTTCTCCGAACCCATCATCTTATCTTATTCCCAAAAAATGTACTCCTCCTTTCCTGTCTCCTCAACTACAAACGGCCTAATTCAATGCTTTCATACGACTGGGGGGATCGAATTGGCGTGCGTTGCGCTGGTTGGTTCGTTCATGCGAGCGGTGGTTGAAGCTAGCTATCATGCGCAGGAGGGTGACTGAGTGGTAACCCCACGGCGAGGTGTAAGAAATGAGCGCGGCGCAACGGATTGGGCTTACAGGCACGTGGCTTCGCCAGGTATTACAACTTATTTCGTCCTCTGCCCGCTGCCATGTCCGCCCCGATTCGCTTCGATCGAAGTTTTCTTCGCAGTAGCGTTGAACGTCGAGGTTCCGATTAAAATCAATGTTAGGGCACTCTGCACGTTACTTTCGCCTACTATCATAAATGATAATTAGCAATTTGCTTATGATTGCAAATGAGTCGAGCCGAATTAAACTTTTTTTATCTCGGCTTGATAACATTTAGCACTGAGCTCGAGCTCGATAATATTTCTTTAGCTCGAGCTCAGTTCAGGCTCGATTCGTTAATTGGATTAACGAGTCAGGCTCGGGCTCGACTGAAATTTATCATTTTTTTTGTTTAAAAAAAATTAATAAATTAATGTGAAATAAAAATATCAACCTATAATCAATAAATATACATAAATCAACCTAACCTCATAATCAACAATTATAAAATTATAATATCAGGGTGATAATCAAGTAATAATAATTTTACAATTTGTAATAAATATAATAATATAATTTAACATACAATAAGATAATCAAAATACTTATTTAGTTGTAAAATACAAACATAATCCAAATTACAGCACATCAAATATGTTTTCAATTTAACTTCAAAATAATTAACTCCAAATATCAACCTTGCTCCAAATATTAACGTGCAATTTGAAATCGTAATATTAATCAATAATCACATATATCAACTTACAAAATACTGATACATCAAAAACCTCAAAAAATCACATACCTTCTTTTGTTTTGGATGGAAGAAGAATTTTTGTGATGTTATTCTATTTATAAAAATATTAAAATTAATATTTTTTTTCAAATATAAACTAACAAGTAACAAAGAGAATAGAATAAAATAAATTATACTTATTTTTCTTTTCATTTTTATGCCATAAAAAGCTCTAAACTAGTCCTCACAGCATAACAACATTTGAATTGTGTTTGCTCTCAAATTCGAACGATATTGATATATAACTCGGCCACCAGCACTAAAAGTAGCTTCTGAAGCGACTATAATAATAGGAATTGACAAGACATCACAAGCCATCTTGGACAAAATATAAAACATCAAATTATTCACCCTTCACCAATCCAACACATCAGGCTTCAACTTCACTACATATGCAAACACCTTCCTCCAAATAAACATCTAACTTTGATTTTACCAATTGAATAGTGGTAACATTTATTATAAAACTATACAAATTTGCCCTTCCACTTACATTAAAGTCACTCGAACAGTTGCCTAAATCAACTATACGAGTTCCAATTTCAATTTGTTATTCAATATTACTTAATCTATGAAACTCAGTATACTCATCATATAACTCATATAAAGTATCTCGAACTTCTTCAAAGTGACTAGCAACAACCTCACTGCTGTAAATTTGAGGGAAACACCAATCAATCAACTTGGTCTTATTTCTATAATCCAAAATAGTTATAATTGATATAAGCACATTGCAGTCACCCCAATACTTGTCGAACTTTTTTTTCATTTTTATAACCATGGCACTCATGAAGACATCACCATTAACACTTGTTGCATATAAAGTAGTTTTTATATTCCAAAATTCAGGAAGAAACAAATTTGGTATTGAGTATTCATTCCCATGAATGATTTTAGTGATCTCATTAATTAATCCAATTAATAAACAAACAACTTTAACATTTCTCCAATCTTCCTTACATGGTAAATAAGAATAATGTGGATCCCTTTATTGATACCTTAGAAACACATCTTTAAACTCTAAAGCAGTCACTAACATAGCATATGTTGAATTACATCTTGTGTTGCGTGTTGCAATTAAGAATAAGTTTCTTATTGGGCAATTTCAACTGTCTGGCAATATCATCAAATATTTGAAGATAAGGTATAGAAATGGAAATATACTTTACACTTTCACGAACAACATAAATCACGTATTGAATTTCAGACAATCCATCGTATACCATCAAATTTTAACTGTGTGCACAACATCTAACATGAAAAAACTTTCCATCGCTAGAAATATTATTTTGGTAAGCTAGGTTGTCTCTCAAAAAACTAACAGCGCATTCATTATAATTTGCATTATCCACTGTAACAGTCCAAATCTTATTTTTGATTCTCCATTCAAATAAGCAACTTTGCAATGCATCACAAATAACAATCCCACCGCGACCATCACCGTCTCTACCGGCCATCAATGTCTTTACCTGCTGCTGCCTGATCTAAAGTTAGATATGGGTCGACCTGACTTGACCTATTTTAGGTTCGACCCATACCTGATTTGACCCATCCAAATAGATTTGACTAGATCCAATCATGCCAAAAATCCAATTTTGATGTGGTGCGTGCAGAGTTTTGAGGAGACAATGCACCCTACTGTGCATCCTTGCTCTTTATTTTTGTCACGAGGAATGAGCTACTTATTTTGCTGTCATCCATAACATTTTTTTGTGCTATAAATGCCTTCATCATCCTGATCCATATTCCGGTAAGTGATCGGCTTGGAGCTGCTATGACACTCTTATTTAAGACTCAAGCTCGGCTTCAGGATCCCGTCTATGGTTGTGTATCTCATATCATTGCCCTTCAAAAATAGGTTAGTGACCTGCAAACTTATCAAGCTCTATTGTAGGATCCATTACTCACACACTATTTTGCACATTCTCAACATGTTCCACAACCTAAATCTGCTGCATCTGAAAGTTGAAGAAAACTCTGGCGACGAGCAGCAGTAGTGGCAGTGAAAAACAACAGTAGTAAAGGCGCCAACGACGAGTAACAGTGACGGTCGAGCCGAGAAGTAGAGGCGGCGGCGGTAATAGAGAAGAATGAGCACATACGAGGCAACGTGTGGCAGTCGCGGTGAGGAGTAGCTGAGAAGAAGGCGGAGAATGAGCACCGACGACCAAATCCGATTATCAATGGCGGAGAAGAACCACATTTGGCGGCGGCGAATAACCACATTTGGCGGCGGCGAATAACCACATTTGGCACTGAAGAATAGCCAGATCCGGCTACCAATAGCGATAGGGACGACTCTAGTAGCGACAACAACGGTGGTGATTCCAATTCCAACATTCAGTGACCGCTTCTTCAATCTGGGTTTGTGATTTTTGTTTTGTATTTTATATAAATTTTGCATATATTGAAATATTGGGTTTTAATTATATTTTGATTAATTCGTGTATTTGATTATATATTTGTTTGTATGCGAATATTTAATTAATTTGTGTATTTGATTATATATTTGTTTGTAGGCGAATATTTGATTATACGTTTGTTTATATGTGAATATTTAATTAATTTTTGTATTTGATTATACATTTGTTTGTATGTGAATATTTGATTATACATTTTGTGTGTGCATGTATTTTATTATTTTGTGTATTTGATCATTTATTTCATGTGTATTTAATTATTTATTTTGTACATACGTGTATTTAATTTTAACATATTAAAATGTTAATTTTTGAATTATGGAAATATTTCAAATAATTTTTTAAATAATCATTTTTTAAAAATATTAGTAAATTTATTTACAAATATATTAAAATTATAAAAATATAATAATGTCATTTTTATTATTAAATTATCAAATAAATAATAATTTTTTATAATAATAAAAATTATAAATGAGGTAAAATAAATAGAATTAAAATTTATTAATAAATAAGTGGGATAAGGAGTGAAATAGAAAGGAGAATATAGAATCTGGTTGGAGCACACGTAGTTTTATAGGCAAAATCATAATAGAAAGTGAATTATTTATAATTTAATAGAGAGTGGGATAAGGAGGAGAGTTGGAGATAGCCACTATCCCTAAATTCTCGCCAAGCCAAAATTTGAAGAGAGAATTACTGAAATTCAGCTCAAACACAATTCTCTATTTATCTTGTCATTTCTCAATATTTGGCTGAGTTGGAAATGGCTTGCTAGAGATAAGGAGTTGAAATTAGCTCCCTATTGCATTTTGTCCCAATGCCTTTTTGTACCAGATCTAAATTTTGAAGGTGTTGTCGGGGACGAGTAGTAGTAGCGGTGGCGACCAACAACGACTATAAGAAGAACGACGACCGGGTTTAGTGTTGGCGACGAGCAAAATGTCATCTTTTTCGATTTACAAACATCAAATCTGACAAACAGCGTCTGTGGCGAGGAGCAACGACGGCGACAACAACTCTCTCCTTCGGCAATTTCCTCTCCCTCTTTCAAATACCTGCTTTTGCGATGTATATTTTGATTTTGTATGTATTGAAGATATGGGTGAATTATATTTTGTGTATTTAATTATTGTGCATATTTAATTATATATTTATTTGTAGGCAAATATTTGATTATTTTGTGTATGTATATATTTTATTATTTTGTATGTATTTGATTATCTTATGTATTTAATTATTGATTATGTGTATATTTTATTATTTTAATGTAATGTATATGCGTGTATTTGATTATTATTAAATTATTAAATAAATAATAAATTTGTATAGTAATAAAAATTAGAAGTGAGATAAAATAAATAAAATAAAAATTTATTAATAAATAAATAAAATAGAGAATGAAATAGAGAGGAGAATATAGAATATGGTTAGAGTATATATAATTTTTGATATAAAATTAGAATAAATAATGAATTTTTTATAATATGATAGGGAATAAAATTGGGAGGTGAGTTTGAGGTGACTAGGGCACGAAGGGGAGGAAGTCAGTTGTACGATTGAACCCGCAGGGGTACTCTAACATCGTTTCCAAACATAGCCTAGGTTTCGAAGCCGACGCCCTAACCCGCAGTTAAAAAGCCCGTTGCTGACCCTTTTTTCCTCTTCCCCGCCCCGAATCTTCCCAATTCGGCATACAGGGAGAGAGAAACAAACCGAAGTTTTGGCCTGCAGAACCCTAATTTAGCTGGATTCCAATGGCGTCGAAGTTCGGAATGGCCGGTGGTATACCGGAGCGTCGGGTCCGACCAATATGGGATGCCATTGACTCTCGCCAATTCAAGAATGCTCTCAAGCACTCCGCTTCTCTGATAACTAAATTCCCCAACTCTCCGTACGCTCTCGTAAGTCTCTGATTCACTCGATTATTCTCGTGGTACACTGAGCTCGACATTTGAGCATGTTACGTAAATGCAAGCGAATTATTAGACGAAGAAGTTGGCGTCAGAGAGGTTGTTTGATGATAATATATATATATATATTTTTTTTTTTTGGCTCATGGCGTTGGATTAGAAAGAAACACCAGACCAGACAGGAAGATGGCGGCTACACCTTGGTCGTTTTTCTCCTTACCACACAGTCATTGGTTAGCTTAGAGACCGATAATTCTTGTATTAGAATTGCAATGCTGCCAGCAGAGAAATGCACTCTGTTTATAATCAGTTTATTATTTACGCGCATGCGCTGTTGCTTATACCATGCTGATGTAAAATTACAAATATGTAGTTTCTATAAACTTAGAAAGGAGAATGAATGGGTCATAGGTGGAGGGGATATATATTTATACACTAAACTTTCCTTGGTAGTATTAGTATATTTGTTTTCTTATCCCTCAAAGTGGGATAAAGGCTTGGTATGTTGTTGTTTGACAGCCAATTGTATATCTCTTACCTAGTGGATTAAGGCTTGTTGTCATTTTTATCTTAGGTGGTAGATCTATCATATTCAATGCACACACAATAAATATTAATAAAGATTGAAGGTGCAGCTATGGAAAGGATGGGTTTACAATGTCAGTGAGATCCAACGGCTGCATATGGAGTTGAGGCTTGGTTCAGAAGAAGTGCAACGAGCCATAGCAGTTACTAATTTTCATAGGAAATAGTGCTATCATAGTTGCCACTTCAAATATATAGTACACTGGTCAACGAATTTAAATGCCTCTTAATTTGTAACTACCTATCTTGAAAAGTTCACGTGCTCTAGAAAAAAGGTACAGTGCCTGACTGTTCCTCCATTTGCAAAATATGTTTAGTGCATTAATGGATATGAATCAAGCATTTGCAAGAGCTAGAATTTGAGCAAAGTCCTTATTTTGCTATTCAAGTATCATGCAGGCACTTAAGGCCCTCATTTTGGAAAAGATGGGTAAATCTGACGAAGCACTTTCTGTATGCTTAAATGCCAAAGAGCTATTGTACAACGACACCATCTTAATTGATGACCTCACTCTCAGCACACTGGAGATTGTATTCCGACGACTTGATCATTGTCAGTACATGTACTATTTGATATACACACTTACATGATTATATACTTGTATGATTTTAGTTTTCCCTATCTAATTACCATTTAATGTGGGCAGTGAGCATGGCTACTAGTTGTTATGAGTACGCCTGCATGAAATTTCCTAACAATTTGGAATTAATGACGGGTCTTTTCAACTGTTATGTTCGTGAATACTCATTTGTGAAACAGCAACAGGTTGACGGTATCCTATTTGATTTCCCCATTTTTTCACTCTTTAGTAATATTCCCGTGCAAGGATGATACTTCAAACAGTACTTATTTTAGGTTTTATTTTCTGGCAGATAGCTATTAAAATGTACAAGATTGTTGGTGAAGAAAGATTCTTGCTTTGGGCAGTTTGCAGCATTCAGTTGCAGGTTCTGCTTATCTTTACTAACTGCTTTTTTCCCCTTCCAGTTTTGATCTAAACAAAAATGTCTGTGCAAGTGCATTGTGCCTAAATTTTCAACTGAGCAATATTAGTTTTCACTTTGTCTGCTTTCGGCAATTCTTTGGTTAACTTGGACTTTTGGGGGAGAACTGAAAGAAGAAATGTAAGGAATACTGAATTATTGTTTCAATATTATTAACAATTATTTGATAAATTAATGGCTTTTTGAATTAAAAAGCCATGATTTATAACCAAAGATAATACTAAAACATCTTTCTTATTTATGCTTTTAAAATCTATACATGTACTTCTAATGAAACACTTGATAATCGACCATAGAAAAAGGGACCTATATACCTATTGTTTGATGCAACTCACCCAAAAAGCAAATTACAAATAAAGAAAAACCAGCACTAAAGCTGGCACCATCCAATGCACTTTGAAGTTTGAAGATTGAGAAATGAGACCTCACACATCATGTTCCACCTCCTAGTTAGTGCTGCCTCACTCTTATTGTGCATATAGCAACAGTCAATCATGACCTGCCTCATTCTCCTCAAGTTGTAAGTTAGTAGAATGGTCTAAAGGAGGAAGCTTACCCTAGTCCGATTGCCCATTTTTGTAGATGGCTTTCTAGGGGAACTGAGACATCCTTTGTGATGTGAAACGAGTGAATGAAGTTGCCGGGTGTTCCCTGAATGCCAAATCCAACAGTCTTCACCTTGAACAGAAAGGGAGTTGAAGAAGGTCAAAGAAAGCTGTCAAGGATTCAATGTCGCTATCACATGGAGATTGCACATAACATGGAAGGTTCTGATTCATGCCTGAAGAGGATAGAGATAAACTCTCATCAACTATCCATTGTCAAATGGAAGAGATTAGAGAAGATCTATGATTACCTCAACTAGCCAGTCAAAATCTGATTATAGTTGTTCCTCTCCGCTTGAAAGCAAGTTCTAACACGGACTCATCTGTCAGGAACCCTAATGTTCTATAAAGGGATTCCTTATTAATTTTGTTTGGCAGTTAAGTAGCAGTTGTACCTTACAAGCTGTTGCTTGAGTTGTACTTTGTAATTGGCTTGGCGCCAACTTTATAACTGCTGCTGGGATTAGAATATAAATAGCTAATCCAGCCTAATGAGAAGCTATTGAAGAATTATCCAGTAAACTCTGATCTATCCCTCAATTTCTCTCCCTCGCCATGCTCCTTTCTCCCTCCTTCCCTCCTGTTCTTCCTCTCTCCCTCAATTGTCCTCTCATTTCTCCCTCAATTCTGCCCCAATTCTCGTCAATTGAAGGGAATTAGCCCTGTCAGATCTCAGGACCTGACATCATCCTAGCAACATATTATGTGCCTCCAAAGATATATCCCGTAAATAAACCTAATCCTCTTAGTTGACCAACCACCCCACTCATGGCCATACTTGCTCCCTACTTGAATACAATGAACTAGAAATGTAGGTAAGCTAGAGTTTTGGTGGGACACGCATGTCTGCAAAAAGTAAGAAAGTGTCCACTCCACTCATACCCTTGCTTTTTAGTCTTCAAAGTGTCTGCATAGGGGACACACGTGTCTTACAGGTGTCCGCATAGGGGGCACACACGTCCCCTCTCGTATCCTTTTTAAAAAATCTTAATAAAGTGTTGATGTTGGAGGCATGGTGGAGTGTCGAAGTGTTCGACATGCTGGCAACATTGGTATGACAACCCCTAGTAAGTGCCCATGCTTTATAGTATATAAGTAGTTTAAGTACATGCAATGTTGTTGCTTATTAGAAGGGGAGGACTACCTAGGGATGGGTAGAGGTGAGATTGTGTGGTACTCCCCTATTGAGCAAATGAGTATTTTAGGTAACACACATTATAGCAAAGGGCACATGTTCGACAAAATTGACCTTGACTTTTGTCTCTTGAAATACGCTTGTTAAGATTCATAATTTGTAGAATGATTGCATAACTTATTAGAAATTAAGCTTATAATTAACAACCACATTCAATTAGTACAACGTGTACGTGTATTCTTTTTTACAATATGATGTAGAACAAGGAGTCTAGAATAAAATTTGCCAAGTTGCAGATAGAGAATCCTGAGAGAAGAAAGGAGAGAAGAAAGGTAAACTAGATTTGAAACACAACCTAATGTGACTGGTTCTTCAACCAAACAGGGGCTGACATTTGCTTAAGCATCCAGGAATGAGGAAGACAACTCTTCTAATAGTAAAACTGTTGAAAATTTCCCTAGGGAAAACATTACAACTGTTTAAGTAGTCCTCCTAGCTTAACCCACAAGGATTAGGGTTTAATTTCCTAATTTTGTTGGGCTAGACACCTTCTATTACTCCTACCCCATAAGGAAAACATGGGCTTTATAACCCATAATGAGATCGTTTGAAACCCAAATAAAAATAACATGACCAGAAAGATGCAAAAATAATAAAATATGCAAAATTACAAAAATAACCCTGCTAATATTTTTATTGCTCCTCCATCAATTCCCTTATGGTGAAGAGAAAGTTGGCTCTGACGAGAAAGTGTGGATAGATTGGTCACAAAATCATCTGTTATTTTTGTACTTCCATGTTTTTCTTCAGCTTTCATCTGCATGTATTTTTTTTGAAAGAAAATGTTTTGAATTTTCTCAATTTAACAAACTCAAAATTTATACTTTTAGTCAAGTAATGCTAACTCATGGCAAATAGTTGAGGGAATTCCCAACTGCTAGAATTAGAAAAAATAATAAAATGTGTATTGGATTTTTTAACCTAAGTAGTAGGTGCAATCATGGTAAAACATATACCTCAGTTGAACAGACCCTTTTTGCTAACCATCAGGGATGCTAAACATTTAAAGAAGAAGATAACATGCACTTTTGGCATGCTTATCCTACTGTCTGTGTATCTTTTAGGTCTTATGTGGCAATGGAGGAGAGAAGCTGTTGCTTTTAGCTGAAGGTTTGCTTAAGAAGCACATTGCTTCACATAGTTTGCATGAGCCAGAAGGTTCGCTTTCTTCTTTTGTTTTTTGTTTTTGGTGTTTATAGAAATATCATGTTCCTTTTTTCTTTTTCCTTCTTGATCCTCATACTAAATGATGGAACCGATTGCAGCTCTTATTGTCTACATTTCTCTATTGGAACAGCAATCCAAATATAGGGATGCTTTGGAAATTCTTTCTGGAAAATTAGGGTCTCTTATAATGCTTGAAGTTGACAGATTACGCATAGAGGTATTTTCTGCAACTTTCTTTTTCTACTGGCAGCTGTCTCTCTCTTTTCATAATAATGTATTCACTTCATGTAGGTTATTCCTCATATACTCGTATATATATTCTTCCCTCTATCACATCATCATGCTCTGGGCAGGTGTAATGTTTTTCAATTTGAGGGACATAGCTAGTGTAATCTTGCTTTCTATAGTGATATTTGGCTATTTGAGGGGCACGTTTCTTTTTTGTTGTTTCAGACGTGATAATGATGTTCAAAAACAATGAAAATATCTTTTTTATTTTTTGGTTCCTAGATATTAATTATTTGAAAACAGTTCAAATGTATTCTCTTGAGTTTATCTAGTTCCAAAACTAGGAAACCGTTTTTGTAAGCATAATAAATGGGCTTTCAGGCTTTGGAAATGTCCAATAGCAAATTTATCTGCAATATGTATTAGAATATTGCCTTATATAGCATTATAGACGTCTGCATTTTTTGATAAGTTACATTCTGTCTTATGTTTACAAAATATTTTATGCTTCAAAAAATACATTTAAATCCTTGTTCAAGCCATCATACTATCACCATTAATGAACATCTAGAATTCTATAACTGGGAATTTCTGGAATCCTCAAACTTTTTGTTACCTTCGCTGAATTTACCGAATCAATCATGACTAGTTGCTTAATTGCTCAACAAACTTGTTTTGCTGAAAGATAGAGAAGGCATTAAAAGCAAGCAATTGAAGATGTATCAAATGATCAGGTTCTGAAGAAGAACTTAACGATTTATTTTATTGATAGCCGAAATTCTTCAAGTGTTTTATTTTATTATGTTATTGTCTGCGTCATATTCTGTTAATGATGCTTGAAGCACGGCATTGGCTTAAATAATGCTTTGGCTTCAACATAAAGCAGTGGAAAGCAGTCTGCTAATTCGGTACTGTTATTTTCTTAATCTTTTTAACTTCATCAACCAGACCATTTGTCTTGACCCAAATCAAATATTTGAATTTTCTGATCTCATTTTCTATCCTCACACAATTTCTTATAGTTTCTTTTAAGTGATTATGGTCATGGCCATCCATAAAACTGATTGGAAAAGATGGATCCAATATCTGATGCCCGAAGTTACTGGGAATTCAGCTTGTTGACTTGACTTGTTTTGTCTTGAGTTTTGTTGAGGGTTTTTCTGTATATGACTTGCATCCTGAGTGCCTTATTAATATGGTTTTGTTCCTTACAGAATAAAAAAAACAAAACTGTTAGCTGGTACAAGTACACGCATTTTCCCATCAGTGTAAACCATACTGTTTTGGGCTAAAAGCTGATAGAAATTTCAGATGCTTGGAGCATGGCTGTACCTTTTTTTGCTGGTTATGATTGCTTGACTTGTAACCATTGAAGATTCGGAACCCAACCCTGTTTGACTATGTATTTTTTTCAAGAACCTCGATTCTCCAAGCTGTTTGCTTTTCTTGTAACTTGTACTCTTTAATGTCAAGTTGACAGGGAAGGCTTCTTGCTCGGGCAGGTGATTATGTGGCTGCTGCTGATGTATTTCAGAAAGTCCTAGAATTGTGGTATGCTTGTTGCAATCGCTATCCCATCAATTTAGCTAAAGTTATTATTTGCTTTTTTTGACAATTTTTTTAAAAGATCTTCCTCTGTACATTCATTCTCTACCATTAATTTGTTTCCTTCATCTTGCAGCCCTGATGATTGGGAATATTTCCTGCATTACTTAGGCTGTTTGCTGCAGGATGACAGTAGTTGGTGCAATGGCACTAATGGTGACCCAATTCATCCATCTAAATCTGTAGACTGCAAACTTTCACACTTGACAGATGAAGTGGTGTGCAATTTAAATATTGGATTATATTTATGGGTGTATAGTGTGTGACAAGTCTTTTCCTGCAGTATCTGATTTTTTTAACTTGGATGTGCAGTTTGATTCTTGTATAGCAAATGCATCTGCTTTTGTTCAAAAGTTACTGGCTTCTGCTAGTAATGATTCTGTAAGATGTCCACACTTGGCAAAGCTTGAAATTGAGAGGAGGAAGTTCTTGTTTGGAAAGGGAGATGATGACAAATTAATGGAGGCTCTGATGCAATACTTTTTAAGGTAATTACAACCTCAACCTTTATGCCTTTGCAATTTCTCTAGTGAACTATTGATAAAAAATTAACTTCTATTTTATCTTGTTAAGTTATTCTTTCAATTATATCTGTTGATTTTTGAAACTTGTCAGAAGGTTCCAAGGATTACATTTGATGATATATATTATATAGTCATCCAAGAATAATTAATCTGTTGACATATAGTCTGGGCCTTGTCACAACTGTTGAATACTGTCGAGTGGATTACGCAGGTTCAGTTCTACTTAAAGACCGGAAAAGAATAAAGAACAAATTAGAAAAGTCTCTAATTTATTTGTATGGAATTAAGTCCATTTAATTTGTGAAAAGAATTGGCTACTGGCCTTTGGTGACACTTTACCAGATTAGTTATTTCTGTTACTTTCCTTTCTTTATTTTCATATCATTTTGAAGCTCTTGATGAAATTATTTATTTTATAACCCATTGATCGATTCCCTGTTTCAGTTGTATCAATTATTCACAATGGGGATGTGACATGCCCTGGATTTTCATTTTCTTCTTCTGTCTTTTTGCTGCATAATGCTGTGTCCAAATTGATATAGCATCATTGGACACATGTTTCCTTGATACAGGTTTGGTCACTTGGCCTGCTCCACTTCAGATGTTGAGGTGTTTCTTGACATGCTAAGTCAGGATAAAAAGACAAAACTTGTTGAGAAGTTAATGGAAGGCTGTGAATCCCCTTCAATAACACTAACAAAAGCACTTGGGAAATCAATAACCCTTTTTAAGGTTCAAGAATTTCTTGGCAACTTCTTCACTCTTGCAGTGAGAGGTATGTCTTCTGATTTTTTTTTCCCATTTTAATATGATTTTGCTTCCATTCTCCTTATATATGGGCAATGATTAATTAAGTTCTTGGCATGCCTTAGTTTTTGTCCTAAAATGCTTTAGTCCTTACGGCTACTTAGATGTAAAAGGATTTTCTCGGAGTTTTATCGTTCTTTTATCTTGTTGGTTTAAGGTGATAATGAGATGGTTACTCAGAAAAAAGGAAAAGAAAGATGATTGTGTTGGTTCCTAATGATGGCGAATATATCCCAAATGGGGGGGGGGGGGTTGAATTGAGATTTGTATAAATTTTCGATAATTTAAAACTTTGATTGATGGCAGGATACTAGGTTTCGAAATATAGGGGTTATGTTTCGAAATAAAACTTTCTGTTTTGCAAGTTTCGAAATATGAAATGTATGTTTCAAAATCTACTTTACTGTTTTGCTTGATTTGAAATCTTTTACCTTATATTTCAAAACTAATGATCTTTGGCAAAGATGATATACATAAATAAGAGGTATACCAAAGGTGTTTGTATATCAAAGATATGTTTGTATGTATGTATACGATTAAGCTCAAGAAAAACTTTGTTTTAGATTTTGATAACAAAACTTATGAAAGCATGTGCAATAAGCAATAATGATAAGCGAAAGCTAAAGAACACTTGCACACAAGATATATAGTGGTTCGGCACCCCGCTGTCACAATCCAAGGGTAATTAGAAGGGCTATGCTGTAATTCTTTTATTTTAATTGTTGTATCTATATTCTAGCTATCAATTCTGTTAGAATTAGGAAGGTCACATGTGAGGCCTTAGGAAAAGTACAAAATAGTTTGTTGTAACTGTTGGAAGGGGGGGGGGATGATCTGTTGCATCCACACCCACACCAACACCTATATGTATTCATCCCATTCCATGGGAGAAGGCATGAATTGATTAAAGAAAAATCTGATTCTCTCTCTATAATTTCTCTCTCACTCTCTCTCGTTCTCCACTATTCCATTCATTCTCTCCCTAATTCTATTCAATCTCTCTCTTCAATTCTTCTTTGTTTCTTCCCCAAAATTCCTTCCAATTACTTCTAAGACCCTAGCTAAACCCTAGGGTCTTGACAAATGGTATCAGAGCATCGTTTCTCGGCCATTTCGTTGTTGATTAAGGTCCATCGGATGTCGATGGTTACTGTCCAATGCAGTGAATCTGGATTCACGAAATCTGAAGATGATTTTAGAAACAGGCAACATTAGGGTAGGCTGTAATCTTAGGAGATAACCCAAGCAATTCCGGTGACGTGATTGAACGATAATTCGGTGAGCCCAACGACTGCAACAAAATCGATTACCAGTGAGCACGATCAAATCTGGTTATTGTTGATCCATAGTGTCTGGTTGGAGTGAATTCCGAAATCAACGAGGCTTTGATTTCTGCGGCTTGTGCAAATTCCAACTATCATAGTGGTTGGATCCAAGTCGCTGCATGGGATAAAGGCAAGCCAAACCAGATGATCTTGGCCGTTGTATCTTAGCGACGATCCTTAGCTTCCTTCCATAGTGAACGATCCTCAATTTCAGAGAATCCCGTTAGTTGCAACACAGTCACTCAAGGAAGTTGAGCAACCCAGACGTTCGTGAATAGGCAAAAGTTCTGAGGTGATAGCGAGTCCGCTGGTGTTAACACCGACGGCCAAGAGACTCGCTACCAGAGCAGAAGGCCGATACGAGAGCTCCGTTGTAGTTGGCAACGCGGGCAAGGAAGGTGTGGAGGCCATTATCAAATGCGACCACTGAGCAGGCAGAACCAGAGAAAGGATTCAAGGCGAGTCTAGCAGTCCAACAAACTTTCCTTGTCGCGACAGAATTCGGGATTTCGGTTATTGCAGGCGTGGTTCAGGGAGGCGACCACAAGGCATTTCACGATCCTGAAGCAGATCGGAACAGGCGAGCATCTCTCAAATTAAATTCGGAAGGAGAGTTAGTGGCCCCGGCCATTGGACAGTGATTGGGGTGTGGGTCGCGACAATTGTAGGTCTTTTTGATTGGCTACGAGTGCAACGATTTTCAGGCTGTGATTGCTCCATTCCATCGCTGCTAATTTCCAAGGCTTCATGAGGATTAATTTCTGATTGTTCATAGGCCGTTACGTTCCGACGACTCTTAGTTCAAATTTTGAGAGGCAAAGCAGACCGAATTAACGTAGCCGTGCAATTAATCATTGGTTGTGGTTCCAATTCGAGTTGAAGGCTGTTGAACTGGAAAAATTCTGTAAGGTCAGCAATGGCAGAAGGGATGCGGATGAAGAACCTTGAGTCCTAGGTGCAGCAATTCCACTTGGCAGCCACTGATTTGCAAGCTCGAGTGGAATTACTGGAGACTAGAAGCAAACGCGACCAGGAAGCAATCATGGCGTTGGATCGGAAGTTGGAGACCTCGCTAGGGGGCTTGGAGAGAAGGTTGAATGGAATTATAGATGAGGTGGGATGACGCAACGTGTAGCGCGAGTGTGAAGAAAACACACTAAAATAAACCCTTGAAAGAGCAAACTTCAATAACCGAAGCTTGGCTTTCAAGAAGACGCAAAAACAAGACTGTTTTGCTAAGAAAACCCAAATAGGTTGCTGAAATTTGATTAATAAAAACTTGATTACAATCTCTAGATCCTAAGTATATTTATAGTGTTTGGCTAATCCAAATCCATCTAATATTTGGAAAACAAAATCTAACTAGAATTCTAATAGAAATAAATCCTAAATAAAAGTCAACTAGAATCCTATTAAAAATAAAACTCTAATCAAACATGAAGTAGAATCCTAAATCAAGTAGAAACATGAAATAGAATCCTAAATCAAGTAGAAATATAAAATAGAATCCTAAATCAAGTAGAATTCTAAAACTTAAGAAGTATTAAAATAACATTATGGCACTACTATTTTGGTGATACTATTCCGGTTTAGTTGGGTCAGCCTTGGGCCGAGTCTTGATTGGTGACCGCATCATTCACCTTCACTTGAGAAAAAATTCGACCTCAAATTTTGATCCTGTTTGGACAAATCCACATCCGATAAGTATGAAGAGAGATTAGCCACTTTGAATGTTTAGAAATACCCATATGATTAGGCAAATCCATAACATAAGCATTGTCATTGGTCTTCTTTGGAATCTTGTAAGGACCATACTTCTTTGGCTTGAACTTGTTCTGCTTTCCTGCTGGAATTTGTTCCTTCTTCAAGAATATCATGACTTCATCTCCAACCTCAAATACCTTGTGCTTCCTATGCTTGTCAGTTGTCGCCTTATATTTCTTATTTGTGCAACTTTTGCTTGACATCTTCCTGAACCGCTTGAACTTTTCTGCTAAGGGAACATGAGCAAAGACATTCCTCCCCTTCTTAGCCATATCAGCATTGGTATGGGTCCAATCATCGCCATGTTTGTTGCCTTCTGCCTCCATTGCATTATTACTGTTAGATTGAGGACGTTGAACCTTCCATCTTGAGTGCTTCTCTAATCTAGTAGATCTTATTGCCTTCGATTCAACCATGCCAGATCTTGAATAAACTGTAGAAGGATTTGCTACCATGACCTCCATCTCCTTTACAGTAGCAAGTCGATCAGAGGAAACACCACCATCATTGGGTTGCGAAGCAATGCTTGAGCCATCGGGACTGGAAAATACCCCTGTATGAGTCAATAACCTTGGAGTTTCTATCATGTTAGCAACATAAATTAGACCTGAGTTTGCAAACGTTGAGGTTGCTGGGACAACATAATCTTCGAAATCAAGCTCCACTTTAGAAGCTTTGGTTTGATTCTTTTCCACTATGGGTAACAAAGTATAACGCACACTTTCTTTCTCAAGCTGATATGTGTTCTTCCTACCCGAGTGCGTAGCATCCACATCAAATTGCCAAGGCCTCCCAAATAAAATATGGCAAGCATCCATATCAACAATATCACAATAGACTTCGCCGGAGTACTTACCAATAGAGAAAGACACCCTGCAACGTTCATCCACATGTATGCCACCAACTTCTTTGATCCATCCAATCATGTAAGGGCTTGGATGTTTTTCAGGAGTTAACTGCATCTTTGCCACCACGTCTCTTTCTATGATGTTCTCCTGACTTCTACTATCAATAATCAACTCAAAGATTTTTCCTTTCACCGTACACCTCGTGCGAAAAAGCTTATGCCGTTGAGTAGTATCTTCATTCTTTTGAGATAGCATTAACTTCCTCACTACACAGGTATATTGCCCATGTCCATAATCTTCTTCGTCATCCTCCCCATCGAGCCCGCAATATACTTCATCTTCAGCAACATCTTCCTCTTTCTTTTCTACAATGTTAACTGTTTTCCTCCTTGGACAATCACTAGATCGATGCCCAACCTCATTGCACTTGAAACATTTTAAAAGAATAGGCTTTGCATAAGGATTAGGGGATTTTGGAAGATTAGAAGTAGTACCTCGAATGTTTCCCCCCCGTTGTAGCCTTATTAGGGTTGACTGTATGGGGTGGATTGGAGGGTTGCGCTCCTTGATCCGACTTGCCTTTATCAAAAGCTGGTTGTTTATTTTCATTCCCACTATACCGACGATAGTTGTCATTACGAGATCTCTCACTCAACATTAACTCAGCCTTTAAAGCTAAGTTCCTTGCTTCTTGCACACTCAGAACCATCTGAACCCCAATTTTATCACGAATAGCAGGCTTCAATCCATTCAAGTAACGAGCTGCTTGTTGATTGTCACTTTCTGACAATTGGTTTCTCTCCGCCAATCGCAGAAACTCAGAGGTATATTCATTCACACTCTTCATTCCCTGTGTACATCTTTGATAAGCTTCAAACATATATTGTTCATAGTCAGGGGGCAAAAACCTACCTCTTAACAGCTGCTTCATTCGTCTCCATGTCTTAACTGGAAGTCAGCCTTCCCTCAATCTCGTTTCTCTTAATCGCTCCTACCAAACAGATGCACCGCCTTTCAACCTGTAAGCCACTAACTTTACTTGTCGTTCATCTGGGATCTCCATGTATTCAAAAAAACGGTCAACCTCAGTGATCCAATCCAGGAACCCCTCAATATCAAGATCTCCACTAAAGGTAGGAATATCAACTTTTAGTTTATACTCATCGTTGCCCCAGTGGTTGTGCTGATGCGCATTCCTCCTAACCCCTCTACCACCAGGGTTAGCTATTGCTCGACCAAAATCATTCTCTTCATCGCTATCTTCAATCACTGGTCTTCTAGGATTAACAAGAACATGATTAATGGGTGGTCTTCCCGCTCCGGCTTGATTCACCCCATTATTCAGGTTCCTGTCATCATCAACTCGTAGTAAGGTGCCCAATTGGTTGCTATGTTGCTCCAATTGCTGCTGGATAGTACGAGTTACTTCCTGCTGTTCTTCGATTGCTCTCCAAACTGCGGACAACCCCTGATCACCGTCACGAGGCTGGTTGCTACCGTTACCTTCAAGATTGGCCATCTGATTGGTTGATTAACCGCTCTGATACCACCTGACGCAGCGTGTAGCGCGAGTGTAAAGAAAACACACCAAAATAAACCTTTGAAAGAGCAAACTTCAATAGCCGAAGCTTGGCTTTCAAGAAGACGTAAAAACAAGACTGTTTTGCTAAGAAAACCCAAATAGGTTGCTGAAATTTGATTAATAAAAACTTGATTACAATCTCTAGATCCTAGGTATATTTATAGTGTTTGGCTAATCCAAATCCATATAATATTTGGAAAACAAAATCCAACTAGAATTCTAATAGAAATAAATCCTAAATAAAAGTCAACTAGAATCCTAATAAAAATAAAACTCTAATCAAACATGAAGTAGAATCCTAAATCAAGTAGAAACATGAAATAGAATCCTAAATCAAGTAGAAATATAAAATAGAATCCTAAATCAAGTAAAATTCTAAAATTTAAGAAGTATTAAAATAACATTATGGCACTACTATTTTGGTGATACTATTCCTGTTTAGTTGGGTCAGCCTTGGGCTGAGTCTTGATTGGTGACCGTATCATGGGAGCTCAGATCAGGGATCAACTACAAAATTTCATGGACATGTTCACTCACCAAAATCACTGAAGGGATCAACTTCAAATATTTCAAATAGTACTGGGAGGTCTTCTGCTACATCATTCTATACTCAATCTGGTGCTACATTCCCTGTTTCTCATCATGCAGGAACCATTCAAGGAGTACAACAACTTGCTGGAAGCATTTCTGGTGGTCATTTTACCTCAAACAATCTTCCTCTTACCCTTTCTCAGATACCTCATAGCAGTGCACATGGTCATTCAGGGGTGACAAATAGTGGTAGAATGAGTGTTGTTGGAAGCCCTAGATATAATAGTGGCACAAATGGAGTTGGTGGGTCTATTCCTGGGATTCTTCCAACCTCTGCTGCAATCGGTAATTGGGATGCTGTTCCAGGAATGGGAGTATCTCCAACCCTTGGAAAGGCAGAATCTCGAATTACAAGTTCAATGGGAAACATAGTTGGTGGGGGCAACGTTGGGAAGAACTTGAGCTATGATGAGGTTGATAGGGCAACAAAGGCAAAGGGACAATTGGAAATTGTTGAAAAAGAAGTTCTTGTAGAAGGATATTCCAGCAAACACAAAGAAAAAGGAGTTGCTGAATTCATTACATGGAATCAGAGTGGCGCAACGGATATTGGTGCTAGAGTCTTTACTCATATTTCGGACTTACTGAAATCTGAGGAACAATCAAATTTGGAACAACATATGGATTTGACTTGGGTTAAAATAGGCAATGAGAAGATGAAAACATCACTAGCTGGAGGAAAACTAAAGGATATAGCTAAAGGAGTCGAAAGGTTTGCTGAAGAAAACAAAACTATCGCTGCTGTGTTGGTTTTTGCTCCTACTGGAAAATCCAAGTTGCTGTCTACTGTCGGGTGAGATGAACCAATGGCTGATTGTACTCTTAAAGTGGAGACCAATCTTGATTGGTCAGCTATCGTAGAAGATTGGGAACACAATACTGATGTGGCTGGGTTTTGTTTTCTAGACCTTGCCTCAAATTATGTGCTAGCAGACTTTATATACTTGGTGGATAAGTGCCCTCATGATTGGTTATTCTTTCAATATGCAGTTGTGGCGCACCATGGAGGTGCATGAACAAGTGCTGCTGGTACTGAACTTGAACTCTATCAGGTTGCCTTAGAGATAGATCTTGGACACTTAAGAAGGAGGAAGAAGGAAAGGAGGATGAACCCGATATAGAGAAGGTTGGAATTGGATGAAGAGCCATGGCTCCTTGTTGTAAGTTTCTTGGGGACAAGAAACCTTTCAAGGAGAGGGGATTGTCATGATCCAAGGGTAATTAGAAGGGCTATGCTGTAATTCTTTTACTTTAATTGTTGGATCTATATTCCAGCTATCAATTCTGTTAGAATTAGGAATGTCACATGTGAGGTATTAGGAAAAGGACAAAATAGTTTGTTGTAACTGCTGGGGGGGGGGGGGGGGGGATGATCTGTTGCATCCACACCAACACCTATATGTATTCATCCCATTCCATGGGAGAAGGCATGAATTGATTAAAGAAAAATCTGATTCTCTCTCTATAATTTCTCTCACTCTCTCTTGTTCTCCACTATTCCATTCTTTCTCTCCCTAATTCTATTCAATCTCCCTCTTCAATTCTTCTCTATTTCTTCCCCAAAATTCCTTCCAATTTCTTCTAAGACCCTAGCTAAACCCTAGGGTCATGACACCCGCCTAGTCCACTACCTTCAAGTTTACCCACTTGAAGGATTTTTTAATCCCAATCACTTTTTACTAGTGATCAACCACAGCAAGGGTTTTACCACAGTTCACCCTAAAACCCTACAAAGTGAGTTTTTACGGGCTCAACTCAAACCTAGCACCAAGTGAGTTTTTATGGGCTTAACTCAAACCTTACACCAAGTGAGTTTTAAGGCTAAACTCAAACTTTTGACACAATGAGTTTTAGGTTCAACTCAAACCTTTACACCACAATGTGTTTTAGGCTAAACTCAAACCTTAATAAGAGAAATGAAACTTATCTTTACAGCCCAGTGAAATTTATAGCAATGAAATGCCTTACCAATGGCTGCACAAACCTCTAAGCTTAAGGTGAGGAGAGCTGAAGAGATGAGACTCGTTATTTGCACTTGCTTCTCCTTTTCACACTTGCAATGTACAAGAATAGGATGTGAGAAGATCTTCTTTCAGAGCTTGTCAAAAGGGATTTAGATCACCACTTGTGCTTGTGTGTGTGTGTCTAGTGTGTGCTCTCTTCTTGTTGTGTAATCCAATCTCTTCTTGTCTTCAAATACTTGCTATTTATATCAAGAGATAGAAATTTGGCTGTTTATAGCCGTTAGAGACAAGACATAAAAGTAGGTTTCGAAACATACTTAATAGGTTTCGAAACATCACAAAAATACACTAAGGTTTCGAACATACTCCTCATGTTTCGAAACATACAACCTTTCCAACTGTACTTGCACTTAGAGACAACATTGAGTGGGAGACAAAATCTATTCTCCACTATGATTAATTAAAAGCACTCATATTCAAATTTGAATTTGAATCTCATAGCATGGAGAATGCATTTAAACTAATAATTTTGATAAAAACAAAATTGCAAAACAACTGCATCTCTGTTTTTAAATGATCTGCTGACAGAATGTCAGAGGTTTCGAAACATGACATATAGGTTTCGAAACATAGTCCAAAACCTAAAACAAATGCTAATACATAGATGTTTCGAAATAGTATATACATTTTAGAAAACATAAAAACCTTTTCAAAGGGATTTCGAAATATGCATAGAAACATGATAGATTTAAGAATGATTTGCTTGAAAGCACAATCCACAGCATGTATACATCACAGCATATTTACATTTATTTAATTTAAGTAAATGTTTACATTTTCTTTTATTTATATTTTACCTTCCATTTACTTTAATACATAAATGTAAATAACAAAGTACCCCCTATTTGGATTCAATAAAAATATCTAGAAATCAAAATCCATAACAATAAAAAAGTAGAATTTGAGTTTTAGTACAAACTCAAGATTTAACAATATTACCACCTCCAAAATATATACTTTCTATTTAATGAAAAATTCATTAAAAATCATTTTATCACCAATGAAAGTTAGCTATTGAAATACCGGGAGATAGTTTTTCAAATGAAAACATTTTCTTATATATCTCCTTATAAGGTGCTAACCTTCCAGACTTAGAAAAAATAAGGTTTTGCAAATCTCGATACTTGGAATTTATCTGGTTTTCATTTTCAGAAAGTAATACTAGATATTGAAATTGATATATGTTGAAAACCACAACTTTGACTCATGACTTAGGGATTAAGCTAATAAATGTTTTTCATCATCAAAACTAATATACAAAAAGTACAACAACAGATTGTGCAGGATGTATTTATCCCCTTGTGAATCAAATGGGAAAAAGTTAAAAGAAACCTAATTATAAATTATAAAGAGGGCCTGAGACCTGGAGCTTATGCATATGCTAACTGAGGCTGTTAGGCAAGCAGGAACATTTTGGTTCTGCTGGCCCCTTTCATAATTGATGACTGTGCCTTTGAGCTGCATGATCACAAATTGCTCTTCAAGTTTTCTGGATCATTTTCTTTATATATTTGGATTTTATGTCAAAAGATGTGGAATTTGTCTTGTTCTTATCTATAAGATGATAAGATAATTAAACAGTCAACAACAAGAAGACAATGTGGCGTGACTTTATCTAGTAAATAAACAATTAAAAGAGAGCAAGTGCAGGGATAAAGACTGGCCAACAGCATAATCAATTGAACTTGGATAGAAATCCTTACTGGTTTTTCCTTTGTGTCGGGAATTCGTGTCACATTCCCTAGATTAAACACCTTCCAAATCAAACTATATAAATTAATAAAAGAAGTTTTTAACAGCTACAGTCTACAGGAAACCTTCTATGCTAATTTAGCATTGAGGCAACTGTTTGGAATCCCCATTTATTAGTTCTACTAAGAAGTTATGGGTGTTACTCATTGAACTCCAAACAGGTCGGGGTAGTGGCTCTAACTGTTAGTAGGAATCAAAGAAGTGGATGAGGCAATACCACTCAGTTTGGAAATGAGGACCATGATATAGGATTATGTGCCTGTAGTATAGAGTAAAAAGTTCATGGAATATAATGGACCACCTGGATGGTACCATGCTGGAAGAAACCTAAATTTCCTTGCTCGTTTGGTCATTCTTCAGCCGAAGAGAAGAAACTTCCAATGAACTGAAATGAATTTTAGGGGATTCATCCCTCTATTTGGCCTATCATTCTGTATTTTAATTCAGATGAGCCTGCATTTGATTCTGGATTTGCCCTCTCAAAAGAGGATTCCAAACTACTTCAGTCAACTGGACGTTGGTGTACCAAAGTAGTCATCAATAAAGTATTGTCTGATATTTGTACCTGTATCTTTTAGACCTTGAAGGCATTGCTGTACAAATGGTGGAGATGTACTGCAAGAACCTTGCACTCTCGAAGGACTTGGATGTGCAAGAGAGCATGCATGGCGAAGAGCTTCTGACTATGGCGTCCAACATCTTGGTTCAGGTATTGCATGTTATCTCAAAAAAAAAAAAAAAAAAGAAAAGTTTCTTTGCTTCATCTCTTTATTGCAATTGAATATGTATTTTAATTTTTTAATCATGTATTGGGGATCTTGATTAGGCGTTCTCCAAATCATCCTGCGAAACTTCATGCCAAGATTTAACCAAGTTGAATCTGGGCTAAGCTTAGTATCTATTCTGGCCAAAATTTTCAGGTTTAGCTTTGAGCTGTTCTACACAGCTAATATGAATATTACTTTCCCTCTCACTCATTCAGACTCTAACAGCCTCAACTATTGCTATTAAAGTAATCACCATTGGTGATTCTTCGTATCTTAAGCCTGAGCAATCACTGTTTCCACTGGCAAGATTTTGAATGTATTAAATTGCAAAAAATAGTTAAAGGGGAATTTTCATCTGACTCTCTGCATACTCAGGCATTCATGTTACTAGATATACATGTCAGATCTTATTTACATTACACATGCCATCTGACATAGATTGATAAATTTTAATTTCTAAGAACAGAATTTTTCATTTATATGCAGCTAGTTAACGGTCTCTATTGTATGGTCAGCTTTAGTTTGTCTATTCGGTTTTGCCTCTTATATGTACTGAATAATATGCATCATTTTCTTTTTCTTAGAAAGTGTACATGTTGAGTAAATGAGTAAATGACAACAAGCCTTGATGCTTGTTTTCTATTGCTATGAAATTTCTGTTGTCCTGAAAATCACTTCTCTAAAAAATGCTTTTATAAAAATCACTTCAAAGGAAAAACAGTTCAGCATTTAGCTGGATCATCTGAAAAATGCTTTTAGTGTTGTTATATGCGTTTGGCCATTGATTAAAAAATGTTTGTTAGAGTATCTCACAGCTTTCTACTCTATTCTCTCAACCCAACCAGCTTCCTAACTCAAGAATATACTGATAACAAGGAACAGAAAAGAAAACAACTCATCCACACGAGAAAACAGCAAGATTTATCCTGGTTCGGTGTTGAAATCCAAGACCTACATCCAGATTGCTTAGGAGCCACTGAAATCCACTATCTTGAAACCACCAAGGATGATTACAACGAGAATTTAATCCCTCCTGCCCATATACACTGAAAGCTATAGGAAAAATAGGGAATACAAGCTAAGAACCAGCCACTCCCAACCTCTCGCACTCAATCCCAACTCAAGACAGAAAACCGGAAACAATCCTTCACGATTTCTGGCACACTAAGACTCTCTCTCATACAAAACCTATCCACGACCCCTATTTATAGGATATAGGGGTGGCGGAGCACAAGGAATAAAACTAACTAACTGCCTAACCGAATAACTAACACATAAAGCTGGCAGCCTTCTTCTAGAAACAGACCTTCTAGAAGAACAATTAAATCTAACACTAAATCAGGAATTAAAATATGCAGCAATACAAAGTACATGATTACATTTAATCTAATCTAATACAAATGTTACAATAATGTTTTTAGCAATAAACTTACTAGAACTGGTATTGACGAAAAATGTTTATGTAGTTAATACTATTATTTAGTGTAATGTTTGTACTGTTAAATGCTGATTGGGAGTAATGTTGTCTAAAAATATATATATATATATTTTGATTTTGCCTTTGCTTCACAGTAAAAGCTCCAATTTTCTGATTGTGCTTTACAACAAAAATGTAACTTTTGTTGTCAATGAAAGCACTTTTTTAATTTTGGCCAAACACCACAAAAAACTCACATAAGTGCTTCTATTCCAAAAACAACACTTTTTTGGGCTTCTCATTGCACAGCCAAACAGACCCTTAATGTCACCAGGTTGGATTGTCTACATGGCTTCTAGCTTGCCAACCATATCTATCCATGATTGTGTCTTCTAGAAGACCAGAATTTATGTTTAAAAGATCTGACAATGTTTACACTCGCTATTGGCTACTTATGCACCTTCCTCTTTCATTTAGGCTTGGAAATAGGTGTAATAAGCAGTAATAACTTCAATATTGTCAAGACCCTTGGTTTCAAATCTAGGATTTCTAGTTGACAATCGAGAAAGAAGAAAGAAAGAGAGAGAAAGAGAGAATTTAGAGAGAAAACATAGGAAAGAACCGAGGGAAACAGAGAATAGATAGAGAGAAAATGAGAGAACTTCAATTAATTTCTTGATAATCCCGGATCTAAGTGGCATAGGTTTATATATGGCTATCCGCCGCAGTTATTACAGCAGTTACTTGATATTTGCAGCAGTTATTTATAGTAGTTTTGGTATTTACAGCAGTTATTTGATTATATTGTTAATAAATTCTGCTAACAATTGCACCTGTAAAATAAAACTTCAACTGCTGTTTTTTGCTATCTCCTAATTCTTTGGGTAATGACAAATATTCGAAACGCTGAGAGATATTTGCTTCTCCCCTTCCTCTCATATCAACCAATGGTCCATTTGTTTCTGCCAGATCCTTATCTTGATTTCACCATTTGATCTAGCCCTGCTATAATTGGCACGGACCTGTTATTTATCATAAACAGAAAAGAAAAAATGTTGCGGGCCCATTCTTTTGATGACAGTTACAGTGAAAAAATGTCTGAAAGACATAAAGATCTACGTTTAAGCTAAGCTTCTATGTTCACATTTGTAGCCCCAAGCTGTGAAAGGCATAATTGTGTTAAGACATTGATTTGAGTATTGCTGCACCACCCAGCTGTGTTAAGTGTTCAATGGTATATTTTTGGATTCAATATCCTACACCAAGGAAACTCTAAGTTGCTCCTTTTGTGTTAGTTTGTGCTAATTATCTGATTTAGTCAAGTGTAGGACACAGCCCTTTCATCATACCTATTTTTGTTGTTGTTGTTGTTATTGTCGACATTGGGATTTGATCTGGGACTAGTGCTGGAGGGCTGTCAGCTAATACTAGTGAACCCAAACTAATATGCAGCTTTAAAGAGTTCTAGGTTTAGGGCTGAAGTAATGGTTATTATGACCAGAAAGGTGGTAAGTATCAATAGTGACAACAGGATGGTGTTTTAGGGCTGCAATAGGTAGTGATTGGAGTTGTTTATTTGCTGTTCTAGGTACTTCAACTGTATCAAGGGCAGTTACCTTGCCTTTCCATAACTGTGATTGAGTAGCTCCTGTGAAGGAGGGGTTAAAATTATGGAGTAAGATTTATTTCTTCGGAAAGCATTAGAAGACTACGTTCTTTTAAATTTTGTAGCCAAACAATGTAGAAAATTAAAGCAAAGAGGAGTAATATTTTAGGCATTGCACCTAGATCACATATGTTATCATACCTCAAATCAAGAGCTTTTAAAATTCTTAACTACTCTCATAAGCCCTGGAAATCGTTACATTATATTCCTACATACTGTTTTTCAACAAGACATATCAGATTGAATGTATTACAAGACCTTTTTTTTTTTTTAGAATTAGAGAATTATTTAATTCTCCATTTGGAAATTAAGAATTTTGATATCTATCGGAAATTAAGAATTTTTTATCTATCACTGATGCAAAACCATATCTGGAAGTTAAGATTTTTTGATTTCTATAACCTATCTAAACCATATAAAGCCTTAAACAAAAAATCTGTGTGAAAATCACCTACATAGCCTGATCTGTAAAACATAAAAACTTGTCTGGAGACTGAAACATAAAACTTATATAGAGTCTGACCAGATTATTAAGTAATTCATTGAAAAGGGCCCTACTACAACTTAGGAGCACTGCCATATGTGATTCTAATTGATTCAAGGGTAGTTAATCCCCAAACTTATCTGCTATACTCTCTCTCTCGCCCACACACGCTAATATATTGCTATATTCTCTCCCAAAGGATTGCTTCATAAGATCAGATCAATTTTGCTCTGGTTTTGACATATTGCTCTAATCAATGGATGCCTTGGTGATGTATGCATAAACCATTTTTTCCCCTCAATCATTTGGGATTGTTTTTTTTTGTTGCCAGGTAGTTCAGAATTTTCTTTTCCATGTGCAATTGCGTTATTGGCTTTGAGGGTTATATTGACATCTTTAAGTTTTCCTTTTCCTCTTCTGTTTTTATTTATGCCATAGTTGTTCTGGCGAACTAAACATCTTGGCTATTTGGTGGAGGCAATTATGGTTCTGGAGTTCGGTTTGACTATAAGAAGGTCTGGAGTTATTTTTGTTTATTCTTCATTATCATTTTTACATTTTGTTAGAGTTTTAACCTATGGTACTGGGTGCCAGCATTGCAACTATTGAATGTTTGCAGTTTATTTCCTTGACAGTAACAGACAAGTATGTGGAAAATGTGTTTATTTACTTGTTAACCTGGGACTAGTGGTCAGGTGAAGGTTTTAAGGTCAAGGTCATGCATCATAGTCAATTTGATCCTCAATGATGTCGTCTATTTTTCAAGTCCATTAGCTCTTACACAATGGGATGTAATTCGGCAATGACGAGTCTATTGGCAAATAGAAAAATGAGTTTGCTAAATAATTGCGAAAAAGGAAGAATACTTTGTCACATATACGAGGAATGAATGTACAAGTATAAATAGAGAACAACTCCTAAGTTTTAGGACTAGATAATTCCTACTTTCTAGGACTAGATTACAACAATTAATTTACAGAAAAATACAACATAAATCAGTAAGTTAGTTATGGATAATTCTGGCTGCTACTTTATCTTTATCTTTTACTCTATCTTCGCCAACACTCTCCTTCAAGCTAGAGAATGTATATCGCACATTCCAAGCTTGTTCGTCAAATCATCAAATCTCTTTGCTGGCAACCCTTTAGTCAGTATATCTGCTACCTGATCCTCTGAAGGCACATAGGGTAATTGAATCAAACCTGCTTCCAATTTTTCCTTCTAAAAAATGTCTATCAATCTCAACATATTTAGTTCTGTCATGTTAAACCGGATTATGGGCTATGCTGATAGCTGCTTGGTTATCACGGCTTATTCCAATTGGGCCTTGGATTTGAATCCTTAGGTCTTCTAAAATGATTTTCAACCATAAGACCTCACATAGGCTTAGGGCCATGGCCCAAAACTCTGCCTTTGAACTTGACCTTGCTACCACAATTTGCTTCTCCATAATACCAAATTTCCCCCTAGATATAAACAATAACCACTTGTAGATCTTCTATTTGTTACTGAACCTGCATAATTTGCATCTGAAAAACCATTGATGTTCAGTTCTTTCCTTGCTTTAAAGAGAATTCCCCTGCCTGGAGTGGTCTTTAAGTAGCTTAAGATCCCCCTCATAGCTAGCATGTGCTCCTCTATTAGATTGTGCATGAATTGACTCACAAGGCTGACTGCAAATGCTATGTCTGGCCTTGTGTGGGATAAGTAGATTAGTCTCCTAACAAATTTTTGATATCTCCCCTTATCCACCATTTGATTGTTTGGATTATTCCTCAATTTACTGTTAGGTTCAATTGGAATTTTAGCAACAAATCAAGTACATATTTTCTTTGGGATAGAAAAATCCCTTCTTTGGAGTAGGCAACCTCAATGTCTAGGAAATATTTAAGAGTGCCCAAGTCCTTGATTTCGAACTCCTTGGCCAATTTTTCTTTGAGTTTGACCTGCTTTTCTTTATCATCACCTGTAACAGTCATATCATCAACATACACTAAAAGAATTGTTACCTTGCGTCCCTTTGAATGCTTTATAAAGAGAGTATAATCTCCTCTACTTTGAAAATACCCTAACGCTTTCATAGCTTTAGAAAACCTGCCAAACCATTCCCTGGGTGATTGTTTAAGGCCATATAGGGCCTTCTTTAGGCAGCATACCTGTCCTTCATTTCCTTCTTGGAATCCTGGTGGTATTTCCATATATACTTCTTCCTCTAAATCTACATGGAGCAATGCATTTTTGACATCTAGTTGTTGTAGGTTCCATTCAAAATGGGCTGCCAAGGATAAGAGGATTTTGACTGTGGTCATTTTTGCTATTGGGGCAAATGTTTCAAGATAATCAATTCCATATGACTGGGTATATCCCTTAACCACCAACCTGGCCTTATATCTTTCAAGGGTGTCATTTGCCTTGTATTTAACATTGAAAATCCATCTACACCCAACAAGATTAACCCCTTTCGGTTTGGATACAAGATCCCATGTGTGGTTCTTTTTCAAAGCTCCCATTTCTTCCATTATGGAATTTCTCCAATTCTGATCCTTTAGTGCCTCTTGGACTGATTTAGGAATGATAATTGCATCTAAGGATGCCAGGAAACTCCTATGTTTTGGGGAAAGCCGGTGATAGGAGATGTAATTGGTTAAGGGGTGTTTTGTATAGTTTCTCACCCCTTTTCTAACATCAATGGGGAGGTCTAGATCATCAAAGATAGATTCAGTTGAAGTCAGGGGAATGGGTTGTGTGAGATCATTACCTTGACTAGAAACTGAGGACTGGATCTGCTGGGGTTCTTGGGCAGGCTGCCTCCACCTATAAACATAGGGTGAACCCTTGAACCGTACTAGAGGTGACAACGTTTGAGTGGCTATTTCCTCATTCACTTCACTTCAACATGATCTTGTCCTTCTATATGGATGCCAATACCTAAAGATAGGTTGCGGTCAGTGGTATGGGAAGGCTGGGAATTGAGGCTAGAATGAGAGGGTTGTTTGGAAGCAGGGGCAGAGGCTGGGTTTGGAATTGATAGGTTGCGGTCAATGGTATTCCAAAGATCACCGAGGTCACTATAAGCAGGCTCTCCCTAGTGACCAGTGATAGAGGAATGAAAAAATGGAAGGGTTTCAATAAAGGTAACGTCCTTAGAGGCATATAGTTTTCGGGTAGGAGGATGGTAGCATTTGTATCCTTTTTGGGTAGGTGAATAGCCTAAGAATACACATTTGATTGCCCTAGGATCAAGTTTATCTCTATATTGTTTGGAAATATGGACAAAGGTCACGCAACCGAATACTCTAAGAGGTAAAGAGTTGTGCACATTAAAATATGGAAAATGTGTAGTTAAGCATGCAATGGGGCTTTGATGGTTAAGAATTTTGGTTGGCACCCGATTAATAAAAAATGCAATAGCTAGGACAGCTTCCCCCCAATATAGTTTAGGCAGATGATGATGATGAAGTAGGGTACGGGCCACATTACAAAGATGTCTCATCTTCCGTTCGGCCACTCCATTTTGTTGTGGGGTGTTGACATAAGAAGATTCATGGACAATCCCTTCTTGTTGGAAGAATTGATGCATATGATGATTGAAATAATCACGGGCATTGTTCGTCCTAAATTTTTGGATAGGGGTTTCAAATTTGGTAGCTATCATTTTGCAAAAGTTTGGCAACACTGTCCCTATGGCTGCCTTATCTTTAAGTAAAAAAACCCATGTCATACGAGTGCAATCATCAACGAAGGAGATAAACTATTTTGCCCTAGAATAATTAAGGATTTTGCAAGGCTCCCAAACATCCAAATGGATTAAGGAAAAAGGTTTTGAACTGATTTTATTACTGATTGAATAAGAAACACGATGTTGTTTAGTTAAGATGCGTATATCACAATGAAATATGCTAGGGTCTATAGACTTAAAGAAAGTAGGAAACATAGCCTTCAAAAGTGAGAATGGAGGGTGGCCAAGGGAGTAATGGTGCAGCCATATTTCTGAGTGATCTTTTGCATTGTTTGAGGAGTATGCCACCTGCAGCTGGTCCCTAGGTGGTTGAGAGTCCTTCCCCATGAAGCAGTACAACCCATCATTTACCCTAGCAGCTCCAATACTCGTCTCGGTCTAAAGTTCCTGAAACTCACAACCATTAGGAGAAAAAATGGCTAAGCAATTCAAGTCCTTTGTGAGTTGATGGATTGAGAGAAGGTTTGCTGATAATTGAGGGACATGTAGGATTGATTTAAGAGACAAATTTGGGCAAAGGTTAACTTGGCCTTGACCAACAATGGGGACTGATTTCCCATTGGCAATGGTAATTTGTTTGGAGGTGTTGAGTGGCTGGTAGGTAGTAAATATACTCGGATTGGGTGTCATGTGGCTAGTGGCTCCTGAATCCAATATCCAAACATCATTCCAAATAGTCTTTAAGGCAGTAAAGTATTCAGAATTTGTGTTACCTGAGAGTGCTAAAGAGCAGGTGCCTTCTTGCATAGTCTTAAGAAAAGATTTCAGCTTATGGATCTCATCGGCAGTAAGTTGAGTGAGATCAGGGCTGCCATCTACATTAGTCTTTTCTCCAGATTAGCCTTCCTCTTGGGTTTTGTGAGATAGGTACACTTGTTTCTTTGGAGCCAAGTTTTTAAACCCACCAAGCTTGCTGAGAACTGCCTTCTTTCCATGTAGCTTGAAACAAGTGTCTCAAGTGTGCCTAGGTTTCCGGCAGAAAGTGCACCATAGGCCATCCTTGCTGCCAAGTTTTACCTATTGTTCCATCTATCCTAACTTCCTTGGTCCATTGCCCTTGTTTGACATCAATGCTGAACCATCAGTGGCTGCCTCCTTTAGCATCACAATCCTCCTATTCTCCTCACTCCTTACCATGGCAAATACTTCGTTGATGGATGGTAGCTTCTCTTGGCCGAGTATTTGCACCCTAACTTGATCAAATTCATGATTAAGTCTAGCCAAGAATTCAACAATCCGATCCCTATCCATTATTTGATTAAGGGTCACAACATTCTCCTTACATATCATCTTAATATTTTGATAGTGATCCAACTCTAGCCAAAGGCCTTTCATGTAATTATAATACTCCATAGCCGACATCTCACCTTGTTTAGCCCCACTAATCTTGGTCTTAATTTCATAGATAACAGACGCGTCCTGTATATTTGAGTAAGTTTGTGTAACAACCTCCCAATCTCCCTAGTAGTCCCCAAAAACATATAATTCCTACTTACCTAAGGTAGCATGGCATTCCACAGCCAAGACATGATCTAGGAATTCTCGATTTCCCATGTGGAAAACAATGGATAATCAGCATTAGGAGGAGAGGCCATGAGATGGGCAATTTTCCCTTTTCCTTTGAGAAAAATTCGCACCAATTGGGCCCATTGCAAGTAGTTTTTTCCGTCTAGGCGGTAGGATAGGTGGATGTTTGGTAGATCTCCAGCAACAACGCCATGATTTATCTCTTGACTAGGATCAACAGGCTGCTCCACCTCAGTTGAAGACTCTCCAGTGACAATATTAGATCGCGCAAACATTTTGGACAATCTGGGAGGGCCAACAACAAAAGCAAATGGCTAACGAATGAAGGAGTGCAATGAAGTCACTTGAAGAGAGGTTAGAAAGCATGCAATGAAGGCACACGACTAGGGTTTCAGAGGCTGTGATAGTGGCCCTGATACCATGTTAAATAATTGGGAAAAATGAAGAATACTTTCGCACATATACGAGGAATGAATGTACAAGTATAAATAGATAACAATTCCTAAGAAATCTCATAAGTTTCAGGACTAGATAATTTTTAGAATATAGGACTAGATAATTCCTACTTTCTAGGACTAGATTACAACAATTAATTTACAGAAAAATACAACATAAATAAGTACGTTAGTTGTGGATAATTCTGGTTGCTACTCTATCCTTATCTTCTACTCTATCTTTGCCAACAGAGTTGGCTTTTCCTTTTTCTCCTCGCTTAATTTTACCGTACTTTTTCTTGGCTGTGAGGATTTTGCCATATTCTTACTCTCCCTTTTCCTTTTCTTCTAATCATCTCATGTAACTTTGTTGCAAGTGAGATTCCTTCCCTCTTGAATCCATGCGAATGGCATGGAAGTTGAGGATATGGTTGTTGATGGCTTGCTCCTAGAGCGTCTATGTTGCTCGCCTCTATTTAAAAATTTATGTAGATTTTTCTTTGAAGAATATTAGGAGTATTTCATAAATTACACGTGTTGAATCATTTCAAGAGTTTAATTACCTATGCAACACTTTGTTGGTTTATGAATTATGAATTATGAAAAAAATATCCATTATCCTTAATCCCCTTCATGTTGAATGATTTTTTAACTATTGCTCGTGTAGAGAAGACACATGTGCTTTGGTCTCTGTGAGGAGAACAAACTTTGGCTTGGCACTGCTCAAGAAGAAATTTTGTTTAATGTTTAGATTGGGTCCATCCAAGAAGAAATTTTTATTTAATGTAAAGTTTCCATGCTAGATATTCATTCAATTCCCATGTTGCATATTTTGAATGAAAAAAGTACTTGATATAGCTTTTTCTCTTTTTGCCAAACAAAATCTTACCTTACAAAAAAAAAAAAAGAAGGTACTTGCATGATAATCTTAATGGCTATCCCACATTATGAAATGTTGGAACTCTCATCATCTAGGTTTTCATTTTCAGATGGAAAAGAATAATACTTATTCTTTGTTCCACCTTATTAGTCTCCTATCTTGAGCCATGTATCACATGCTCTTTGGAGTTTGCGAGTAAAATGTTCTGGATGTTAAATACAGATAATTATATTTTGTGAGTTGTTTATATTCTGTTTTTGTTATGGAAAATGTTACTTGATGATTGCTAGCTTGTAAATTATAGCATAAGTTATTTGAAAGTTATTTTCTGGTTTATTATGTTTAGAATGCTGTTTCTGGTGATAACACGTGTACATGATCCTATTTGGCAGATACGTATGGCAGTACAAGATATCATTGCTGCACTTGTATTCTCATTGGGGTGCCCTTTCTCTAGCATATCAATGGTACAAAACTGATTGGTTGTCCAAAACTATACCTAGGAGTTGCTTTTTTTGTTTTGTTTTCTCTCTTTTTCCATCTCCATTCTTTTTCTTAGAAATTAATGTTGACAATTTATTGTTGGTTTTACCACCAAGATTGTTGGCTTTCCGGATTGTATGCTTTTGGGGATATCCAGCACTCTCTTTTGTTTTTAGGTGTACTAAGTGACTGTTCTCTCTTCTAGGTACAAGTCTTTGGATGTGAAGAATATCTTGCTGGAAACTGTTTCTCACCACATCTTACCCCAGATGTTGATGTCTCCCCTTTGGGTAGATTTGGGTGACCTTTTGAGAGATTATCTGAAATTCATGGATGACCACTTCAAAGAATCTGCAGATCTTGCATTTCTTGCATATCGCCATCGAAATTACTCAAAAGTATGTCAAATCTTAGCTACTAATGGTTTCACTTTCTTATATGTTGGCATTTTTATGTGATGGAGGGCATCATGTAGTAGAGTATTGTCGCGACCCCAAGAAATTCCCAGGGATATAATAGTCATACGAATTATAGGTTTTTTATTTTGATTGTATTGATGTTATAGCTATTAGTATGCTGTTAATATATCCAATTGTAAGCCTATAAGTAGGCTTGAGTAGTTAGAGAATGGCATGATTTGAATGACAATTGAATTCCATTTCCCTCTCTCAATTCTCCTAGCTCTCCCTCGGCTTTCTCTCTTCTCCCTTAATTCTTTTTGTTCTGTTCTTTCTCACCCTCCCTTTCTGCTCTTACCAATTTACTTCCTAACCCTAGCCAAACCCTAGGGTCGTAACATTTGGTATTAGAGCCAACGATTCTCGGCTGGATCTGGAAGTTTAGCAATTGACCAAGGCGATTTCGTGCAACAAATTTTGACGTAGGTTGATTCTCAGAATTTGAAGGCTGTATTCAGTTGCTGAAGCAAATCAGGAGGGCAATTGGGAGAAACAAGATCTTGTGTGACTGTAGGGCCTCTGATCAGCAATTCAATTGTAGATAAGAGGTACTGAAGTCGGAAGAATTGGAAGTAGTCTTATCGATTGAATTCAGAATTGAACTCGAATTTAAAAGGCATAATAGAAATTCAAATCTAGATTCAGTAAGGCAATTTCGACGGAGATTGAAGTGGAGTCAAGACTAGTAAAGTCTGATCTAGGTCGCAACACAAGCAAGCAACTCTCGGTCGTTGAGGTGTGATTGAGGCGTAGTAGGAAGGCGAGTGCTAGAAGTTGATAGCCAAGCATTGCCAGGCTATCCACGGAAACAAATTGAAGGTGATCTTCAAGAAGCTGCAACAGAGAAGATCAATTGTAGGTGGTGCTACCAGAGTTGAGCCTGTTTTAGGAGGTTGTTTATCCATCACGACTGACGGCTCTGATCAACAAGTTAGTTGTAGATCAGAGGCATGAAATTCAGGTGAATTCCGACAAACCAATGGTCGGTGAGTGGGTAAGAAGTGGACGCAGGCTTGGGGCGATTATTGATCCACAACAACTGCCATAAGAATCCAAGCGATCTTGAATCCGCAATGAATCGAACGTAGAACGGGAGGATTGTGATTGGCATGCAGGCCATCGACAATTGCTTCTAGTGACGAACTTAGATCAGGTAGGATGAGGAGTTGCGCAACAGAAGTAGCTTCAGAAGCGATAGTTTTGAAAGGCGATAGGCGCATCGAGGCGCAAAGGGTCCTGGAGCCTGAGGTGTGAGGTGCACGAGGCGAGGCACACCTTTCCTAAACGAGGCACACCTTTTAGAAAAAAAAACTCAAAATCTTGTAAAAAATCATAAACAACTATCAAATTATCAATAATAACAAATGCATATTTCAAATTCTAAACTAACAACATCAAAGTTGATTCATTCATCATGCAAATTCTAAACTAGAAATATCATCAAAATTCAAACTCAAAGTCTCAAACTCAAACAAGTACTAATCATCATGCAAAGTTCTAAACAAACATATAAACACTACAAGTCCACAATCAATAAAGAAGTTAAGATATGTCTTGATTTTCAGAATAAAGCTCGTTATTTGACCTGGCCCGAATAATTTGGGATAAGACCCAAATGTGGATTTTTCATGAGAGCTATGGTGGTAGTGGAGGGCTTGGGCTGTCCAGGGGGGCTTTGCCCCCCTGAGGTATAGAGCAGCCCTAATCTCTAGATATATATATATATATATTCTTATTCGCCGCTTTGAAGTTGAAGCTGAAGTTGAACTCAATTGTGATTGAGTTTGTTTAATTCTAATTCTAATCAAATAAAACAAGTAAAAAACTCACGAAACCAGGCTAGAATCGAGAAAAGGGGAGGCTGGAACCGAGAATGGCAGTTGGTTTCGGTGGGTAGCGGGTTGCTTTACAGCTGGTTGAGGATGTCATCAACATATACCAAAACAAACAATACATAACCAGAAGCTCATTTAATGAACAAAGAGGCATCAAAAGTGGCCTTGGGAAAACCCCAACTCTGTAATGCAACCCTCACTTTGTATACCAAACTCGAGGAGCTTGCATAAGGCCATAGAGTGACTTCCTCAATCTACACACATGTGAAGGAAATTGAGAACTCACTAACCCCTCAGGTTGTGCCATAAACACTGCTTCTGTTATGTCACCATTAAGGAAGGCATTATTGACATCTACTTGTTGAATGTCCCATTCAAAAGTGATTGCTAATGAAAACAACACTCTAATAGTTGGTGCCTTAACAACTGGACTGAATGTTTCTGCATAGTCCACTCCTGGAGTTTAAAGAAAACCCTTGGCCACCAACCGGGCCTTATGTTTAAGAATTGACCCATCAGAATTGTACTTAACTCGAAACACCCATTTACAGCCAATCAGGTTCATATTTTTAGAGAAGAGAACAAAATCCCAAGTATGATTGCCTTGCAAAGCTGAAAATTCCTCCTCCATGGTCTTAACCCATCGTGAGTCTAAAAGAGCCTCATGAACTGAATTTAGTTCAAGTGAACTCACTAAGGCATGGGGAGAAGAGGTCACAGGTTGTTTAGACTCTGATCTAGTGAGCATATGATGAATAGAGGGAATAAGAGAAACTTTGGGTCTAGGTAAACAAGATTTAGGTGTAGCTGACTAAGAATAAGGAGACTGTATCTCATGATGAGAAGACAAAGATTTAGTAGAAGGAACATGAGAATCAGTCGAAACAAAGGTAGACGTGACAGGAGCTGAGGGCTGTGTTACTTGAGGAGAAGAAGAAACAAAAGTGAAAGAAGGAAGAGATTGGAAGAATGAAGTAAAAAACCCATTAGGAACTGACTGTGATAAAGAAGAAGATGAGGTGGATGGAAACAAAGTAGGAAAAGGAAAATCATTAGGGTTGAATTGCACATGTCTAGAAACATACACCTTTCCTGATGGATGCAAACACTTGTAGCCAGCTTGAGTGTGACTATATCCAAGGAAGACACATTTGGTAGAGTGGAAATCAAATTTGTGCTTGTTATTGGGTCTAAGATAAGAAAAACAAGCACAACCAAATGGTTGCAGCAAGAAATAATTGGGCGGTTTGTGGTAGAGTAAGTCAAAAGGTGTATTAAACTTGAGGGGAGAAGCTAGTAATAGGTTAATTGTATGAATAGTAGTCTGGAAGGCTTCTACCCAGAACTTTAACGGCATATGAGCATGAGCTAATAGAGTGAGACCCATCTTAGCTATGCGTCTATGTTTCCTTTCAGCCACACCATTTTGTTAGTGAGTATAGGGGCGAGTAAAACGAGGTTGTATGCCATTGCTACGAAGATAGGGTAAAAAGGCTTTGAATCCCCCCCCCCCCCCCCCCCCCCCAATTATCAGTTTGTAAGGCTTTAAGTTCAGTTTGATATTGAAGCTTAGCAAACTTGTGAAAGATTGTAAAAGTGGATAGAGCATTAGACTTAAGTTTAAAAGGATATAGCCAAGTGTATCTAGTGTATGCATCCACAAAAACAATATAATATCTATATCCTTCAATTGACATATAGAGACGACAGGAGAGGGTCCCCATAAGTCTAAATATACCAACTCCAACGGTTTAGTTGACTTGATTTCACAATCAACAAACGGAAGCTGATGCAATTTGCTAAGTTTACACGAATCACAAAATGAAAGAGCTAAATGTGAATAAGGAACATGAATTTTATTCAAAACAGATTTCAATATATTGAAAGATGGATGCCCTAATCATCTTGCATGCTATTGCTGATAGACATTAGTATTTTGGGCTACATTTGCATTATGTGATAGCTCATGACAAAATGAGTCATGTCTATTACATTTATTCAAAAGAAATTGTCACTAGCAAACAAAGGCTTGATGGAGTGGGCCGAGTTCTTGTGAGCAACATGATCAAATGCTGGAACGAGCTGATAGAGCCCATCCTTAAGGTGTCCTTGATCAAACAAGAATTAGAATAAAATTTAGCAACAACATTGTGATCACGAGTAAGTTGTGATAATTAGGTTTTTCTTCACACTTGGAACATGAAGAACATTAGACAATGAAATAATAGATGCAGGTTTTGTTGGTGTATACAATTGGTCGAGACCTATATTAGAGATAGGAAGTTTCTTACCATTTTCAATGGCCACTTTATCTACACCATTATATGGAGCACGTAAGGACAAATTGTTGAGATTAGAGGTGATGTGATTTGTTGCTTTAGAATCAACAAACCATGAGGGATCTGGCAAAGAGGATTGAGATAGGTTTTCAAAGGGTTGAGGAAAGCTGCCATAGTGAGCCCCTTGTGCCGATCCATTTTCACTCATGTAGGCTCCGTTAGAATCACTAAGAGAGGCCATATACGCTCTCGAATCTGATTGAACACCATTATTAGATCTTCCAAATCCTTGGCTAGATGTTCGTTGAAAACTTCTATCGAACTGATAACAATTATCTACAAAGTGCCCTGGTTTGCCACATAATTGGCAATAAATTCTCCTACCAGACGCTCTACCCCGACCTTTGCCGACTTTGTACATAACCACCTCTATTATTGACAAAACCACTACCATTCCGTGATGAATATGACACCACATTAACATTCATAGAGGAAGACAGAACAAAATCAAAATTAGCAGAGGATGGTGGCAAATTTTTGGCTGCTAACCTCTGCTCATGCATCAACAACAGATATTGCACATTCTCTAAATCAATATCATCCATTTGATATGTTATTAGACTAACGACAGTCTCATACTCAGATCCAGACCATTTAAGATAGCAAGTAAAAGATCCTTATCATTCAAAGGTTCTCCAATGGCTGCAAGAGCATATGCCCTATCGTTTCAATCTTTAGGATATAATCGTTCACATAAAGTGAATCTTTCTTAATAGACCTTAACTGCTACTTCAATTGAAAGGACTTAGTTATGGTTTGACGAGAATCAAGATTTTCCAAAGAAGTCCATACCTCTATAGATGACTCACAATGAATCACCTGCGCTAATACCTCCTTATCGATGGTAGAAAACAACCATCCTAGCAGCAATTGATTAGATCTGATCCAATTTAGATAATCCGGATTGACCAAAGGAGATCTAGCCTCACATGCCTTTGGATCTGACAGATACTTTGTCGGAGGTGGTGATTTGTTAAGGAATGGCAGCAAGTCAAATGCTTTAATTGTTGCAAGAATTTGAGCCTTCCAAAAATGTAATTGTTAGAATCCATCTTAATTGGAATGAAACTGAAGGCCTTAGCCACCGCCGCAAAATCTGACTGTGAGGCGGATGATAAGGAAGAAGAAGAACGAGGTGGAGGAGAAGAAGAAGAACTAAGAATTGGATTGGAGGCCATCAAAGTAGAGCTATGGCTTTGATACCATGTAATGAAACCTTAGGGCACGAGAAAAGAAAGAATATGAGAGAGAAAAAACTCACAAGAATTTCATCGATGAAATAAGAATGAGTTAAAAGATACAAGAGGAAGAGGTGTAGTTGTATTTATATACAATGTGACACTTCAACAGATTGTTAATGCAATCTCATATAATAAGAACTGCCTTATAACAACTTGAACAATATAACAACAATACAAATAACATTACAATTAACAAGTCACCAACATAGGTAAAGACTGCTACTCAAACACTACATGCTTCCACAATGGCTAATGGCACTCAGATGAAGCATATGGAAACGTAGCTGCAGCTGATGACGGCGTAAATGTCAGAGATGCAGAACAGGGTGGAGTTGATAGAAGAGAGGCTAGATTGATGGTAGATCGGAAGTTGGAGACAATGATAGAGGTTGCGCACGGATTTACGCACATACATGCGTGAACAGACCAGATAGGAGATGTAGGAGCAAGGGAATTTGCTGTGAGATCAATTGCAACAATTCATGCTCATGTTCTCTAGCTAAAATCAGGTAAGAATTTCTCTTGATTTTTGCCCTAGAGATAGGATGGAGTCCATTCTATCGGGTCATGGAAACAACCATCGTGCTGTTGGATCATCAAAATTGGAGGGAGATAGGGAGATCCAACAGTGGTTGAAGAAAATCCGATGGATAGGAGGCGGGAGATTCAAATTCCTCCGCACCAAGCTGGTTTTCTAGTACCAAAATTGGAATTACCAGTGTTTGAGGGACAAAAGCCTTGTTGGTGGATACGAAGATGTGAGAAGCTGTTTAGTATCCACCAGATCCCATATGATCAAAAGGTGACCTTGGCATCCACTTACCTCAATGATGTGGGGGACGTGTGGTTTTAGGGATGGTCCAAGGTAAGGGAGGCTTATATGTGGGATGTCTTCACCAAGGGATTGTGTGGAAGGTTCGGGGAATGGGGGATGATGGATATTGTGGAGGAGTTTAATAGGCTAAAGCAGGATGGTACTGTGCAAGAGTACCAGTTGTGATTTGAAGAATTAAAATCCCTTATGTTGAGTAGAAACCCCTTCATGACGGAAGAATATTTTGTATCCAGCTTTGTGGGAGGGTTGAATGATGAGATCAAATTAGCGGTTAAGATGATGAAATCGCAGAATGTACAGGAAGCAGCTGAGGGGGGCCTCCTTACAAGAGTTGATTATGGAAGCCTTAATGAAGAAGCAAAGGAGTTAGAACAGAGGAAGTAATTTGGGACTAGTGCTATTTGGAGGAAGAATGCAGAGTAAGGAAAATTTTAGGGAAGGAACATGGGTGAGATATTTGACAATTGCACCTCCTAACCCGAGTTTACAACAAAGGGATAAGCTTATTGAGCAGAGGAGAGTTGTTGGGTTATGTTTTAGGTGTGGGGACAGATATTCCCCAGGACATCAGTGCAAGAAACAATTACTCCTACTAAAAGGAGAGGAAGAATTGGTTGTGATTGAAGATGAGGAAGAGGAAGGCAATGGAGCTATCTCCTTGCATGCAATCAAGGGAATGGCAGGTAGTAAGATTATTAAAGTGGAGAGGAAGGTGCAAGACGACACCCTCATGGTCTTAATAAATAGTGAGAGTACCCACAGTTTTATTAATGAGAGAACAACCAAGAGGATGAAGTGGTCGTTGGCTAGCACACAACCCCTGTCAGAAACAATAGTGAATGGGAGTAAAGTCATGAGCAAATCCTCTTGGTTGGGATTCTGTTGGGAAATGCAAGGAGAAGATTACCAAGCTGATTTAAGATTACTTAAGTTGGGGGGATGCCATATTGTTCTCGGGGTTGATTGGATGAGAGGGGTGAGTCCAATCAGTTTTGACTTTAATAAGATGGAGGTGACCCTAGAGAAGGATGGAAGGAGTGTGGTGTTGCAAGGAAACATGGAGGTGGGAACGTGCAAACTGATCAAGGGGAAGAAATTGCAATAGCTGTTCAAGAAGATGTCCCAAGTAGCACAACTGTTCTCAATTAAAACTACTGAACAACTGGAGATTGGGGATGAAGGAGATCCTAAAGTCGAAAGACAATTATTTGCAGCCTCTTGGCAAGTACACGAATTGGCCCTACTTGATGTACTTTTAGTTGAATACCAATATCTTTTTGTAGAACCTTAGTTATTGCCCCCCAAAAGATCCTTGGACCACACAATACCCTTTCAACCTAATGTTGAACCTGTGGACATTAGGTCTTATAGATATACCCAAAACTCAAATCCGAGATTGAAAAACTTATCAAAGAGATGTTGAACCAATCTATAATCAGACCCAGCCACAGCCCATTTACCTCACCTATCCTATTGGTTAAGAAAAAAGATGGGACATGACGTTTTTGTATTGACTATAGACAACTCAATGTGACCTGTTGGATGAACTGAAAACACGCCTCTATATTCTCTAAACTGAACCTAAGATCAGGATACCATCAAATTAGGATGGATCCAAATGACATACCCAAAACAGCTTTTAAGACACACCACGACCATTTTGAATTTACTGTCATGACTTTCGGCCTAACCAATGCACCAGCCACATTCCAAGCTCTGGTGAACCAAATTTTTGAACCTTACCTCATAAAATTTGTGTTGGTTTTCTTTGATGACATCCTACTTTATAGCTCCTCTTTTGATCAATACCTAGACCACCTTAGGGCTACATTTGAGATTTTGAGAGTCTAACCAATTGTATATCAAGCGGTCAAAGTGTGCTTTTGCACAAAAACAAGTGGAATACCTAGGGCATATAATTTCAGGGGCTGGAGTGGGCACAAACCCCAAGAAAATTGAGGTTGATGTGGCATGGCATAGACCTACCAACATCAGGTCATTGAGAGGGTTCCTAGGGCTCACCGGGTATTACAGAAGATTTGTCAAGAATTATGGGATGATCAACAAGCCATTGACTGAATTGTTGAAGAAAGATGGTTTTAAGTGGAATACTAAGGCTGAGGAGGCCTTTGAGCAGTTGAAGAAAGCACTAAGTGAAGTACCAGTTCTCAGATTGCCTGATTTCAGCAAGCCATTCATGCTGGAAACTGCACTAAGTGGTTGATCAGTTCTCAGCAACCCTTACCCTTTGCTTTTGTTGCTGGTTCTCAGCAACCCTTACCCTTTGCTTTTCCGTTTCTGTTACTGAACTTTTGTTTGAGTGGTGGAGTGGGGGCAAAAATCATGTGTGGTCTAGCAAAGATTGGAACTGTAGATTGGGGTTATTTCATTTCATTTGATTATCATGTTTCATTATTTACCTAAGGATCAAGGTGTGAAAGAAATTATTTAGATCTAGTTTGACAATATGCTTGTGCACCAAAAGATTCCAGTGGGTTCCATCATCTTGACATGTGATTCTTAATTAAAAGCATCTGGGATGGTTCTGGCACTTAATTCTGGTTGAGGCATGATGAATTCTGTGGCAGTGTTATTATAATTTGTTTTAGAGCCAAAGAAAGTGCTGGCTCAAAGCCATTTGTTTTCTTAATTTTTGGGCATACCCTCCAAGCTAGAGTGGAAAATCTTCTATGTTCCAAAAGTGAAAGTGCCGACTCTAAGCCATTGGTTCTCTAAGTTTTGACACCCTTCTGCACAAGAGTGGAAAATCAATAGCGTTATCACGAATTCCCAGTGGGAGACTTGCCTTTGACAGAAAATGAAAATATCTTTAAGTTGAGAGAGCTGCTTGTGTGAAAGGTTATTTCTCCAACATTCTTCCTCTGCCACTTATTATCTCCCAGGCAACTAGGATTGGCTACCTAGGAGTTTCCTTTGGCAAGGCTATTTCCTTCCTAGCTGCTGTTGAATTTTTAACCACCATTTCATCTAAAATTTAAGCTATTAAATAGAGGGTTAACTTTTATCTTTCATATTATTATTTTTACTCTAAGCTATTGAAATATTTGCTCCTCAATATGCTATATTTCCTTCCCTTTTACATAATGTTTCCATAATTGACACCAAGTCTTTACATGGCCTCAGATGGATAATGGTGAGTGAATCTGTCTCATATTTACTGGGTTTGCTTCTAACCACAATCTGGTTTGCATCTTCCAGATCACAGGTCTTTTGCATCCCTAGATCACGAGGAATGTGATCCGGATCCCCTAGTGGGATCCCAAGCCATGTATGAACTCCGTTAAAACTGTTAGAATTATTAGTATAATTGTATATATTGTAATTATTGTATGTGTGTGTTTTATTTGTAATTAGATTAAGCCCATAGATTAAATCCATAGGTGTTTAAGGCCTATTATGATTATTATAAATAACAAGTTAAGAGAGGCTAATCTTTTAGGTTTTTTTCTCATAATTATTTTTTCACATGGTATCAGAGCTATTGGTGAAAAAAACCCTAGTTGTCGCTGTGTATCTTTTTCCAGCGACCGTCAAACCCTAGCTCAAGCTATCATCGTCACTGCCCATACCAGAACCCCACTTTCCGGCCACCACTTGCTAACATCGCCACCACCCTAGGGTTCCTCGCCATCAGATTAGCTTGACCGTCGAAGACTTATCGCCGCCCGAACCACCTACACACCCCCACGCACCACCGCCACTCGCTACCGCCGCCTCCACGCGTCGACTCGTGACAATGCGTCCATCAGTCAATCCTCTCCGGCTTCTCCAGATTTGATCTCCGACGACCCCTCAAGCTATTTCCAGTGTCAAAGTCCTCGCCATGTCTTATCTCAGTGATGCGGTTTCTACGAGTGCTATTCCCGCTCCGGTATCTGTTGCCCCTGCTGCCCCTCATTCCTTTACTGTCTCCAATCTTGGGACAACCCATATTACTACTGTCAAGTTGATAGGGTCGGCCAATGATCTCTCATGGGCAGCCTCTGTCAAAATGTGGTTCAAAGGGCAAGGCCAAGCGGATCATCTTACCACAAAGGTTGAAAGTGTGCCATAAGCTAATCGGGCTAGATGGGAACAAGTTGATGCCTAGTAGTCTATTGATCTGTCCATCATGCAGCTCTTTCGCCTCTTTGAAACTTGTGTTGATGTGTGTTGTGTTTATGTGTGGAAGGAAGCTGAAGAGTGTTATACAAATGACATCCAAAGTTTGTACATTATGGTCTCTAATATCAAGAATCTCAAGTAAGAGTCGTCCATGGAATCTTATTTGGGGCATGTTCAGGCTCTCATGCAAGAATTTGATGCTCTTCTTCCTCTTACTACGCACCGAATAGATTGCTCAACGAGAGAAGTTTTTTATGGTTATTGCTCTCTCCGACCTAAAACCAGAGTTTGACACCATTAGGTATCAAATCTTGACCAGCTCCGCTTGCCCTCCCATGAATGACTCTTTTAAAAGGTTGTTGACAAGTGCGCATGGTATGTCCTCTTCTTCTCATGTTATTCCTACAGTCGAATCTTCAGCTCTTGTGTCAGGCTTCCATTGTAGGAGGAAATAGAGAATGCAATAATAGTCGCTCATGTCCACAGTGTACCTTTTGTAATAAACTAGATCATCTTGAGGACAAATGTTGGAAGAAACATGGTCGGCCAGCTACTCCACTTGCATCATCTACCAGTGCAACTCATGTATTTCAAAACAATCCTAGTCCTACTCAATCTCCACTAGGTTCTCAATTGGTACCTATGTCTGTAGCTGAGTATCATGTCTTCTTGAAATTCCAGACCACCCAACAGTCTCATCATGGTAATCCCGTTGCTTGTGTTGCTCAAGGCTCATCTGTTGGTCCTTGGATTATAGATTCTGGCACCACTGACCATATGTATGGTAATAAGCTTCTTTTCTCCTTACTTACCTATTCTGATACCTTGTCTACTGTTACCTTGCTTGATGGTACCAAAATTGTAGTTAAAGGGATCGGCCAAATCACACCCACCTCGTCTTTCTCATTAAATTCTGTTTTATATGTTGCTGATAGTTCTTTTAATTTGATTTCAGTTAGCCAACTCACCAAAACCCTTAATTGTTATGTTATATTTACTCCTACCTCTGTTTTTGTTCAGGACCATGGTATGGGGCGGACAATTGGCATTGGGCATGAGTCACAGAGTCACTATCATCTTGCTGTGCCTAGTTCGTCCGTAGCTTGCACCAGTGCCGCTTCCCCAGATCTTCTCCACTATCGTCTCGGTCATCCTAGCCTTTCCAAACTGAAGAAATTAGTTCTTAGTTTGTCATCATTGTCCATATTTAATTTTGAGTTATGTCAGCGTGGTAAACACGCTCGTAATTCTTTTTTTTGTCAGGTCAACAATAAGGCTGAGACTCTTTTTTCCCTTGTGTACTCTGATGTATGGGGGCCCAATCACGTCAATTCTACTCTTGGTTTTTCATATTTCGTTACTTTCATTGATGACTTTTCTTGTTGCACTTGGTCATTTCTTATGAAAAGTCGGTCTAAGTTATTTTCTATCTTTCTAACATATAAAAACACAATTTGGAGTTTCTATACGTATCTTATGTAGTGATAATGCCCTTGAGTATTTTTCTTATCAATTTACTACCTTTATGATTGTTAATAGCATCTTGGATCAATCATCTTGTCCTTACACACCTCAACAAAATAGTGTTGCTGAGCGTAAGAATCGTCATCTTATTGAGATTGCACGAACGCTCCTTTTACATACCAATCTTCCCACCAAATTTTGAGGAGATGTTCTAATTGCATGTTATCTAATCAATCGCATTCCATCTTCATCGTTACAGGACCAAATTCCTCATTCTTTTCTATTCCCTACACAACTGCTTTATTCTGTTTCTCTTCGTGTTTTTGGCTATATCTGTTTTGTGCATTCTTTTTCACTTAGACAGGATAAGCTTATTACAAAATCTCTCAAGTGTATCTTTCTCGGCTATTCCCAATTGCAAAAAGACTATAAGTGTTACACTCCTGAGCTGAGCCGCTATCTTCTATCTGCTAATGTCACATTCTTTGAACAACAGTCTTTGTTTTCGGTTGCTTAGTTTGATTCACAGAGTTTTCACTAGGTTTTGCCTGTTCCTTTTTCTTTTCTTTCGTTGTCCTCATCGGGTTCGTCTGTCTCCTCTGTGGCACCTACCTTACCATTTTCTGGTCCACCTTCCACGGCTCCTCCACTTCTTAGATATCACCGTCGTCCTCATCTCGCTACCGGCGCCAACATTCCTCCAACCCAGGACTCTCCTGACTCGCTCTCTCCGTCTGTGGTCCCTCCTGCCTCGAATCCTGAGCCCAACAATCTCCCTATTGCTCTTCACAAAGGTACACGGTTTACTCGTAATCCCCATCTTATTTATAACTTTTTATGCTATGACCGTTTGTCTCCTTATAGTGCTTTTGTTTCGAGTCTTTCCTCTGTTTCTATTCCTAAAATCACAAGTGAAGCTCTATCTCATTCTGGTTGGCGCCAGGCTATGTTAGATGAGATTGACGCCTTACATTCGAATGGTACTTGAGATTTGGTGCATTTACCACTAGGGAAGACTCCCGTTGGTTGCTGATGGGTATTCACTCCCAAAGTGGGTCCTAATGGCCAAGTGGAATATCTTAAGGCCCACTTGGTTGCCAAAGGCTTTACACAGATCTATGGGTTGAATGACAGTGATACCTTCTCTCTTGTTGGGAAAATGGCCTCTGTTCGCCTCTTTCTCTCTTTGGTTGCCACGCGTCATTGACCACTCTATCAACTCAATATTAAAAATGCCTTACTTCATAGTGATTTGCAGGAAGAGATATATATGGAGCAACCATCTAGTTTTGTTGCTCAGGGGGAGTCCAATGTAGTCTACAAACTCAAGAAGTCTCTCTCTATGGTCTGAAACAATCTCCTCAGGTTTGGTTTGATAGGTTCAAGTCTTTGGTCTCACTCGAAGTGAAGCCGATCATTCGATTTTGTATCGCCATTCTTCTTCTTTATGTATCTACCTTGTTGTTTATGTAGATGACATTGTTATCATAGGGAGTGATTAGGTTGGAATACAGGAACTGAAGAAACATCTACATTAGCACTTTCAGACCAAAGACTTAGGCTGACTTTGGTATTTCTTGGGTATTGAAGTTGCTTAGTCAGGAGATGGTATCTCAATTTCTCAGAGAAAGTATGTCCTTGATATCTTAGAAGAAACTGGTATGGTGAACTGCAAACTAGTTAACACCCCAATGGATCCAAATGTCTGACTTTTGCCGGGACAAGGGGAGCTTTATTCAGATCCTGGTAGGTATAGAAGACTGATAGGCAGGTTGAACTATCTCACAGTTACTTGTCCCAACATTGTTTTTATTGTGAGTATAGTTATTCAGTTTCTCAGTTCTCCATGTGAGAGCGTCAGGTAAAGGGCTACTCTATAAGGATAAGGGACACAAATATTTGTTGTTATGTAGATACAGATTGGACAGGATCTCCTTCTGATCATCGGTCAACCTCTGGGTGTTATGTTCTTGTAGGAGGAAATCTGGTTTCTTGGAAAAGTAAGAAATAAAATGTAGTAGCTAGATCTAGTATAGAGGCAGAGTATCGAGCTATGGCTAATGCAACTTGTGACCTCATTTGGCTTAAACAACTCTTGTAGGAACTCAAATTTTGTAACGTGTCCCCTATAAAGCTTGTTTGTAATAATCAAGTTGTCTTACGCATTGCTTCCAATTCAATGTTCCATGAGCTAAGCATATTGAAATCACCTATCACTTTATTAGAGAAAAATTAGTTGATCGTATTATTGTTACAGAGTTTGTTAACTCCAATGATCAACTTGCAGATGTCTTCACCAAGTCTTTAAAGGGTCCTTGAGTGGAATATATTTGTAACAAGCTTGATGCATATGTTATCTATGCTCCAGTTTGAGGGGAAGTGTTAGAATTATTAGTATAATTGTCTATATTGTAATTATTATATGTGGGTGTTTTATTTGTAATTAGATTAAGCCCATAGGTATTTAAGGCCCATTATGCCTATTATAAATAACAAGCTAAGAGAGGCTAATCTCTTAGCTTTTTTTCTCATAATTATTTTCTCACAAAAACAATTTAAAAGTAGGGAAGAAACTTAAAAGTTAAAATGGTTTTCAAAGAAAATTGGAGAAAATAAAACTTGTTTATCTCACTTTCTTTTATATTCCGTTGTGTTTCCAATTATATTCCACCCTAAATTTGGTTTTCATAGGACTTTTCAATTCATAAGTTGTACAAGAACATAGAAAAGAATTGAAAACAAAACAAACTAACTTCTATAATAGCAAACTATTAATCCAACTAATTCCGATCCAAGCACTACTATAAAACATACTGCGATGTGAAATAATGAACCAATTGCATACACTATTAGGTGATCAACTACAGGAGGATCCTTGCTCTATGGCACAGGTTTTTCTTTTCTTTTTTTCTTAGGAGGGGGGTGGGGGTTTCCTTCCTCTTTGGGGATTAAGGGAGGTTGCTCAGTTTAAAGCTGGAAACTAGTTAAATATGAGTTTTTGAAACCATTTGTGGTGTGTGAACTTGAGACTGAATGAGCATTCCCTTCCTTAGTGTGAGTTGCAAGGGTAGGAGGTGCAATTTATGATTATCATTGATGACTGCTTCAGGGTTGGTTTGGGATGTTACAGCTAGATAAAATTTGTATGATAGGAGATTGGGAAACTTGGCTTGTTACAGCCAGATATAATCTGTATGATTGGAGATTGGAAAGCTTGGCTTGTTATTGGCCATTTTATACTCTTATCCAATAGTTAGAGAGAGGATGCTGTCAGATGGATGAAAGCCCAGCTCAAGGTGTTTTCTGTGAAATTGTTCTATGAGGTTTTAATGAATTATGGTGAGGTCATTTTTCCTTGGGAGGAGTTGTAAATTGGTGCTTTTGTTTTGTGGATGGCTGGCCATGGCAAGATCTTGGCAATTGACAATTTGATCACAGGAGTACATATTTTGCAATTGATGCTGTCTTTTTGTGAAGCTGAATTTAAGCACCTCCTGATGCCGCAGTGTGGTTAGATTGTTTGGTATCTCATCTTTGGCCACTTTGGACTAAGTTAGGTATTTCCTCAGTGCACCAAGGGTGTGGTTTTGGCTTGGCCAGGAGCTTTTGTGGTCAAGGAAAAAGAAAGCTTGAGTAATCAAGCTTCCCAGTGCAATTGAATGCCCTCCCAATACGTATAATTTCTATTGTTTAGGCTTAAAAGTGGACTTGTTCTTTTGTGTAGTTGGTCTTTGATGGATCAATTTTTGGAATTTGTGGATGACGTTGCTTTATTCATCTTGGTCTTTTGTGGTGATCCGGCTTTCTCTGGTAGTACTTGTCAGAAAAGAATTTTGTTGAATACCCTCACATAGCTGGTTACAATAATAAAAGTCTACATTCTACTATTATTACAACCACTTAGAAGTATCAGGATATGACTCAACTTGATGCCTTCTGTATGTTCATATCAGGTAATTGAATTTGTTCAATTTAAAGAGAGATTACAACGCTCCAGTCAATATTTAATGGCACAGATTGAAGCACCGATTCTACAACTAAAGCAGAATGCTGATAATGTTGAAGAGGAAGAGGTATTATTGCTCCTTTCCATCCTCCAAATCTAGCTTTTGGCACCTTCAGTGTTTTTTTATTATTATGTGCATTCACTTAATCTTTTTTTTTTTTTTAAATCCATTTTCTTCTAGTCTGTCCTTGAAAGCTTGAAGTATGGAATTCTCTTGATTGAGCTCTCAAGTGATATTGGATGCACATCTTTGACTTTCAATGAAGATTTGCAATTAAGGCCTTGGTGGACGCCAACTTATGACAAAAATTACCTTTCAGGTCAGTATTCACCCTGTTCCAATTGCAATAATAACTGAAATGCTTTGATTTAAACAATCCTTATTGCCAAAACAGAACATTTTGTTGTTGACTATTAAATTCCAAGATCCTCCTAATCCCCTCATCTGGTCCCCTCTTCCCCTCCAGAAAAAGGCAATAATGAAAAAATATACTGATTTAAGTCCTTGTAACCAGGAAGGCTTAAATTTTGTGGATAAATGTCTGGTCTAGTGTGTTTTTCCTTTCCCTTGAAATGCAAATCTCACATTCTCTCCTTTTTTGATTGTTTAGGCTAAGCTTGCTGTTTTACTGTTGATTGCAGGACCATTTGAAGGAACAGCTTGCTGTCCTAGAGGAGACAAGGTGTGGGAATTTAGTTTCCAATGTTATACCTCAAATTTGTTGTTAAGTTTGTCTTGGAGCATAATAGGCATTCTTAAAATATTTTATTGTCAGTTCATTTTTCTAAAAATTGTTTCAACTAGTTGGAAAGAAGTTATTGTTTTAGTAGATGTTTGTTTTTGCTAGAATTAATTATAAGTGTATATAATCATTTTCAAAAGTTAAAAATGGTCATGGCTGTCAAGCAAGTCTCTGTGCCACTGGAGCTTCTTATGGTCTTTTGACTGAAGCAAAGTGCTTTTGTAAAGTCAAATTGGAAAAGTTTTCATGTTATTTAGCTTGTAGCAGGCCTAAAAATTTTGTTATGGAACTAAAATTTTGTGTGAAGCACATCCATTCAGTTAGTTTTAGCTTTAAAAAAAAGATGTGGTATCATATGCCTTCGCTGTGCTACAAATTAGAGAATAACTTTGTGCAAAATTTGTGGTGCATGGAATCGGTGAACACACAAAAAAGCAACAAAAGAGTAGAAATAATGTAAGTTTGGCCAATTATGTCTAGGTTCGCAGGAGCAGTCCATTTCATTATGATGACAAATGCAGAATGCAGGGTTTAGCACCTGTAGAGTTCCAGTTGTACTAAAATCCTATACCCTTTGCTTAATGCTTCAAGTATAGGCCTAGTTGTTCCAACAGATTAGTGTAACTTTGTATGAGTCCCTTTTCTAATAATGGGGTTGGGTTTTCGTCAAATTCAGAAACTTGTTGAAAATACCAGTTAGTTGCTAGAATGTGAATATAACTTAATTTAGCTTGAATGATTTTGAGGTTACAAATGGGGGTGAGCCTCGGTAGCAATAGTTAGTGTGCTCCTCTGTGACTGAAAGGTTATGGGTTCGAGTTGTTGAAACAACTTCTTTGCTAAAAAACAAGGGTAAGACCAGGTAGAAGAAATGACCCTCACCTGATCCTCTCTAATATGGGGAGCCTTGTGCACTGGGGATGGCCCATTTTGAGGTCACAAAAAATTTCCCTTTATTAGTCAATTTGTTTCTTGTCTGTCATATGTTTTATGCTGAAATCCTGTTTGTCAAGTAAATAAATTCTTGTGGATATTGCACTGCCTTCTCATGTTCTATATTTCCGACGCTACATTTAATTTTGAAAGAAAAATCATTATTGCATGCTAATTTCTTGTGTTATATGGCAGCAACGTCAGATTAAACAAGCTGAAGAAAATGTACCAAAAGTAATTGAAAGGAGATCTCTTCTTCCTCGGATGATTTATCTGTCCATCCAGTGTGCATCATCATTTGTCAAGGAAAACATTGAAACTAATGGTTCTGCATTCAACTCTAAAGTCTCCTTAGAGTTAAAGATTTTGCTGGAACGTTATGCGAAATTCTTGGGATTTTCTTTCCAGGATGCAATAGAGGTGCTTTTTGCAATTTCAAGTGAAAAGAAGTCTTCAGAGGTAAGTTCCCACCATCAATTTGGTTTTGTGTTTGTCTGTGAGAGGTATGATCTTGCCGTCATTTTTTTTGTGTGTGTGCTTATCTTGTTATTAATGTCTTTACATGTTTTTTAAGGCAAAAAATTGTTACTGGTGTGTGTTAAAGTGAAAACCATATGCCATTAGCTTGAGAAACTTTCCTTTTATCCCTTCCAAATTCCACAAAAAAAAAAAAACACTATTGTCTTTTAAGAGCTTGTCATGCAAATTGTAAGTGGAATTGAAGAGGATAATTGTAATGGCTATTAAAGTGAATCTGTTTGCTGTTTGCATAAGAGAACATTCTAAAAGCTTTGTGCTGCTGCTCTATAACCATTAGATAATGCTTCTCTCCTGAAATTCATCTAGACATTTTCACACGGTGCTCACTTTGTGTATCAAATTCATGGATACTTTATTTACTGGCACTTGTAAAGTATATAGTCCCAGTGATTCAAGTAGATAAATAAGATATGTAATGGAGACATGCAGTTATGCAGTTAAAGCTTACAGAAGAATCCGTTCATGTGATGAATAGGTCCATAAATTTCTGAGTTTTTCATTTTCACTGTTCTCTTGTTCTGTAACTCCTTTATGTACATTAACATCAGTTTCTAAGATTGGCTCCTTATTAAAATTTTCTAATTTGGGCAGGCTTTGAGTTCAGACCTGATTAACTGGATGAACTTTGCTGTGTTTTTGAATGCATGGAACCTGAACTCAAATGAGCTTGGGCCAGATAAAGATACATGCAGACCTGACACTTGGCATATTGTAAATTCTTTGATAGAGAAGTATGTACTGGAGAAGCTCAGATCCATGGGACCCTTGATTTCTTCTCCTGGATGTGATCTACATTTGTTAGTGCAATTGGTTACAGAGCCCTTGGCCTGGCATGGTCTAGTTGTACAGTCTTGTGTCAGGTCATTGCATCCATCTGGAAAGAGGAAGAAGAAAGGTGGATCTGCAGAGCAGACAAATTCGCAACTATCTCGAGTAGTCAGTGATTCAATCCAGACTCTCTGTTGTGTTGTAGAGGAAGTTGCAATATGGCTAAGAGAGCAAATCAAGAAGCCCATGGATACAAACATGGAAATAATACTTTCTTCCATTCAGGTAAAAGAAAAGAGTGAAGGGCCTGGGAAAGTTTCTCAAATTTTGGAAACTTGTGTCTCATCGGTCAGTCATGTAGAACTTGGCGACCGGATCTCCCAAGCATTGAAATCCTGGAATCCTGCGGATGTTGCGAGAAAGATAGTGACCGGAGAGTCCACTGTAATGTCTCAATTTCTCCGGATCTGTGAGTCAAAAGTTAAATCATTGAAGGCACTGAAACTGCAGGTATAGATTTCTGAAAGATACTGCGGGTCGTTGCACAGTTTTATGCGGTTGCTTCGCTTTGTTCTCGGATTTTGACCGAAAGGATGGGGGTTTTGTTGGGATCGAGTGTATACCATGCTTCAGCCACCCCAGAGGGGTGAGAAAATTGGAGGGAGCACACAATTTGTATGTGTTTGTGCTTTTTCTTGATCTCTTTGCCGAACTTTTTAGTGGTGCATTTTTTTTTTTTTTTTGAGGGGTTTTTTCGTTTATTTTTCCTCTTTGAGAGTAGATTTTCATTTTCGCCTTTAGGGGCATTGTACACCAAATAAACATAAAGTTTCTGTTTTGGTTTTTGAGCACTTTTCAGTCTGCCCGACATGATTGTACATCAAATTCTTTTAAAGCACGAGATATGGCGAATGTATCATTCATGTTCTTTGTTTGTAAAAAAATTGTGTCCTAAAAACAATGCAAAATAAAGCAAGAAAATAATAAACGAATATACAATTTAGGTAGTTCGATCACAGTGTAATTTAGGTTACTTTAATGGAAAGAGGTATAGAATTTTATTATTTATGGAAAAAGTTGAAGCAATGCAGTGTCTCAAATTTCATAAACCTAGAAAATATCTTTAATGCACTCAAATTCCTCGTTATATCACAGAAAAATGTTAAATTTCAAAGAAACGATCTAAGTCCTCTGCTATCTTTATAATTCTCAAAAAAAAAAAAAAAAAATTACATTTGAATTTTTTCTTAAATTATCTGGGTTGAGTTAAATTTTGATAATAGACTCAAATGTAAAAATTAAAATATACTAGTGTGTATAAACAATACTTACCATAATTACTGTTATATGATTGCAAATCTTAACCACCTTTTAAGATCTTCCTACTACCAAGTGGTGGGTCTCTTGATGTCCATCATCTTCTCCACCAAGTAATGAGATTTCAACGTGATTGCATTTCCATAGACTTTCTAATTCACATGAATTAAATATTGCAAACTAATCAATTAACTTATTCTTTATTTTAATTGCAATCCTCTGGAGTTGGTTGTTTGGTATAATTAGTTACAATAGAAACGAACTTGAAAATTGCTTTCATGGAGTAGATAATAATGCACTCGTCCCTGCCCAATTCCACTCCGCAACATTTGCTAAATGTATTCACATATCAATTACGTGAGAAGATGTTAAAATTTTTGTGTCGAATTACAAATTAGAATACATACGGTAGGGATATAATTGATAATGTAGAAACCATTTTTATGGATTCTTTTGTTCAATGTAGCATAATCTGAGTCTCTCGCGTATTACTGTAGCAAAGTTATGGTGGTTGATTGTTGACTTCTTTAGTTTCTTTCCTTTTATTAGGGCATAAATGAAATTAAAAAAAACAAACAAACAAACAAATGAGCAGCTTGGTCTCATCCATTTGTTCAACAACTTCTAGCTTTTAAATCACAAAATAACTTATACTAAATTTAACTCTATTAATACCGTTGTAGATTAATCTATCATGTAAAATAAAAAGTTTGATCATTACCTTAAAAGACTATATAAAAACAATATTAGATAAAGTTCACCCATCTCATTAGAATTCCAGTACTTCAAGATTTGGGTGTGTGTGTGTTTTTATCACTAATTTGCTTATACGAGCAAATTTTGAGAACATTAGTAAAATTATTTTGAAAAAGATCATAATTTTTTAATAAAAGTAAAAATAAGACTGCATAAAAAAAAATAATAATAATTCTTGCAAAGTGAAAACTTCTGTGCATTGGGAACATGTTTATGATTTTATCATAACTGATATTTCTTTAGGAAAATACTATTGGTACACCTTTGTGTATACCTTGGGCTACACAAAGATGTATCAATAACAAAAATATCCCTCTGAGGTGCATAGAGGCGCGTGAGGCGCATGGAGAGGCGCAAGGTATTTTTGTCATTAATACACCTTGTATAACTCAAAATGTACAAAAATGATGTACATGTAGCATGACTCATTTCTTTATAACCAAAATGGGGATGGCATTGAATTGCAAGCCAAACAAAAAAATACACCTCCCCTCAAGTCCCCAACAAACCTCTTACCAATATTCAACGTCTCAATGTCCTAACCAGCCTGGTGTTTCAAACATTGGATTAAACAAATGGAGACAGGGATATTTGGAAGTGAGTTTGTTAGCTTGTGGTCTAAACAGATGACATAAATACTAAAGTAAGTGGCACCTGTCAGGTGCCCTTCCGAGATTGATGCCCACATTGTTCAGCTAATGGTAACCAACCACCCCATGGATTTACCAAATTTTCCCCCAAAAATACAACATTTATTTTTGAACTGCAATCATTAGAACATTATGTTATGCCCCTGTCGATTTTCGAGACATTGTTAAATTTAAGTGTTTCTAAGGCAACTAAAACCCTTGAATGGACTTAACACTTGTGTTCATGATCTTGGCAGGAAAGTGATCTGCAAATTATGTTCATTTAACAATTAACAGAGCTATGACAGGATTTCTTCATTTAACAATTAACAGAGACAGTGGGTGCACCAACTCCATGTAGAGTGGACTAAGCTGCCTTCGATCTTTTCATTTCACTATTGACTCATAACCTGATCTCCTAAAAAGTCCTAAAACCTTTTTAATTTTCTTTATATGTTTCTATAACCTCCTTGTTGTACTACTACTATAAATAACGGGTCCATCACACAGTCTAATTCCCACACAGGATTTTAGATCAAGAAAGCTGAGAAAAGAGAGAATTCCTTCATGCATGGATGCTCAAAACTTGTGTGTCAAGCCTCGGACCAATTCCCTTTTCCTGGGACTTGTTTTTTCCCTTGCTCTAGTAGCTTCTTTTGCAAATGCAGAAATTCACTACCACCAATTTATCGTATGTATTGTTGTTGTTGTAGTTGTTATTGTTGTTATTGTTTTTAGCGATTTCAAGTTGGTTATAAGCAGGATCTTCGGTTGAAATAGGTACAAGAAACTCAACTGAAAAGGCTGTGCCAAACCCACAACAGGATCACTGTCAACGGGCAGTTTCCAGGACCAACATTGGAAGTACGAAATGGTGACACTGTTGTTGTCAATGTGCTAAACAGTGCCCGTTACAATGTCACCATCCACTGGTATCGACCCAACATAATCTTAATGAATACGTCCGCTACTTTTATGATGTACATACAAATTCACAATATCCGCGTTGCTAAACATGCATGCATCAATAGTACCCGAATCCAAGATGAGGCCTTGGTCATGCATATATTGACAACGGCCAAATTTGAACAGTCTTATGTGTAATTATCAGGCACGGAATTCATATATAGCCGGTAAGATTAAGACTTAGTGATTGTTGTATTGTTGTTGCGTCAGGCATGGAATTCGACAGATGCGGACTCCGTGGGCAGATGGCCCCGCGTATGTGACCCAGTGCCCAATCAAGCCAGGAGGAAGCTACACATATAGGTTCATAATTGAAGACCAGGAGGGAACACTGTGGTGGCATGCTCATAGCAGATGGCTTAGAGCTACTGTTTATGGAGCACTAATCATCTACCCTAAATTGGGCTCTCCATATCCCTTCCCAAAACCCAACCAAGAGATCCCAATTCTTCTCGGTAATCAATAACCACTCACGTCTCTCTCTCTCTCTCTCTCACCAATAAATTGACAATCTTACTTTCATTTGCTTAAGTGATATATGATAATTATGCTGATGGTGATACACAGGGGAATGGTGGAACAGAGACCCCATTAGTGTCCTTAAACAGGCGCTTTTCACAGGCGCAATACCTAATGTTTCTGATGCTTACACCATTAACGGCCAACCTGGTGATTTGTACAAATGTTCTGCTCAAGGTTGGAACACATTCCCTAATTGAAAGTAGTAACTCTTGCTTTATCAGGAAAGCAACTAAAATGAGTCTAAATGGCACACAGGTACTGTGAGATTTCATGTGGGTTCTGGGGACAGAATTCTGCTCAGAATCATCAACGCTGCACTCAATCAACAGCTCTTCTTTGCAGTAGCCAATCACAAGCTCACTGTAGTTGCTGCTGACGCCTCTTATGACAAGCCCTTCACAACCTCGGTCCTAATGTTGGGACCCGGCCAAACCACGGATGTCCTCCTTACTGCTGAGCAGGCACCAGGGCGCTACTACATGGCCGCTCGAGCCTATGCTACCGGACAAAACACTCCTTTTGACAACACCACCACCACTGCCATACTTGAATACAAATCATCCAACAAAGGGGCATCCTCGAGGCCAATCCTACCACCTTTACCAGCCTACAATGACACAGCCACCGTCACTGCATTCACAACCCAATTCAGAAGTCCTTACAGGGTCGAAGTCCCAACTAAGATCGATCACAACCTGTTTTTCACAGTGGGGCTAGGATTAGTCAACTGCACCCCGGGACCTCGGTGTCAGGGACCTAACAATACCCGCTTTGCAGCCAGCATGAACAATGTGTCTTTTGTTCTTCCAAGAAGGACCTCTTTACTCCAAGCCTACTACCAAAACATACCAGGTGTATTCACCACAGACTTCCCACCTGTTCCCCCAATACAATTCGATTACACAGGCAACGTACCCCGCGGATTGTGGCAGCCTACCTTCGGGACTAAGCTCTACAAGATGAAGTTTGGTTCCACAGTTCAAATTGTCTTACAAGATACAGCTATTGTCACCACAGAGGACCATCCCATCCATCTTCATGGGTACCATTTCTACGTTGTGGGACAAGGTTTTGGCAACTTTGATCCTAGAAAAGATGCTGCTTCATTTAACCTTATTGACCCACCACAAAGAAATACTATTGATGTCCCTGTTGGTGGATGGGCAGTCATCCGGTTTGTAGCTGATAATCCAGGTAATAAAATGACAACAGTATAACTACACTTTCATTTCTCCCATCTGTTTCAGGTCAAATTCAAACTTTTTAATTTCATTTATCCAATTCACTTACAGGAGTTTGGCTGATGCACTGCCACATAGATTCTCATCTAACCTGGGGTATGGCTATGTCATTCCTGGTTGAAAACGGCTTTGGGGAAATGGAGTCCATAGAACCTCCCCCAGCCGATCTACCTCCCTGCTAAAGATTATCAGCAGCACACAAGGGTTTTGGAACCAAGTAGTAGTTTCATTGGTACTTCCTAGAAACAACCTTTTACGTAAACCTTTTCCCTGTTTGGAACCTCTATTAGGGGAATTCATGCTAATAGTCATGAACAATAATTGTCTTTGTTGTCAATTAATCCAGTTTTCTGATTCTTCATTAAGAATTGGATTCACTGTCCGGTAGTTCAGTATTAAAGTAAGAGAGGAGAAGCTCTGCTTCTTTGAAGTTGTTTTGAATTTGTACCACCAGTTCACGTGTAACATTTATTTTGTGAGCATACTTCTTTTGGCAACGTCTATTCCATTTTATTTTCTGCTACTTTGTGCAAATTATTATTTGAACGTGGATTTACATTTTGGTCGTTTTTTTATTTAAGCACAACATAGAATGATGACCCAATTTAAACATTGAATTTTAAATCTATGACGTCCGATGCCTAAAGGAATTCCAATCAATCTATTACTAATTCACAGGACTCAAAATCTAATTAAAAAGATAAGCAATTTATGAAATGAGTAACAGAAAATTTGGGATATTCATGAATATATTTTTCTTTGGTTTAAATGTTTTGAGTCAAATCTGGATACCGTTTACAGTTGAGACTTCGGTCAGCAGATGCATACTACTGTTCTGATCTGAGTTCTCATTTTGCCTGATAATAGTGTGGCGTGGGTGCCATTAACCATGACAAAGAAGCTGTGGCCCAAACCAGAAGAGACAGGTTCCCTCGGTTCTCCTAGTCTGTTCCCAAAAGTCAATGTTGTCCTATGACTCTAATAGGTTGTGCCAACTGGAAATACTAATTCTAAGTAGCAGGTTTACATCCTGACCTGAGATTGGGAAGGCGGCCAACTATTTGGCTGAACCAAGTTGGGTCAACTGCTTGATAAACGTACTAAGATTTGATTTTTATGCTAAAGCTAGAATTCGATATCAACAATGGCTGTGTGCTTCCCTTAAACAAGTAATGAATCATATCTGGCCACATTGATTCTGTGCTAAACAGGAAATATGATTCACACAGATAATAATTACAAAAAGGTGTCCCCTTCGCAGGGTCTAGAAGGATTATAAATGATTTTAAACCTGGGAAGTCCAAAACTCTCTTTACATGCAGAGAGACTCTTTTCGTGAATTAAATTCACATCCACAGTCGCACGCATACCAATTTTTTAAGTCTGAATTTCATTTTCACAAGGCTGCCTCAATTGAAATGCGAGAAAAATTCAAATACCTAGCAATTTGTAAAGAAGCATGACCAAAGAAAAAACCAACAATTGCTTATCAGTGCATGTCAGCCTCATAGAACACTATCAACAGTATGGGAGAAGTATGATACAAGCAAACCTGTGGTTTAACTGGTCATGACAATGCACCAGGTTCCCTCCAAACCCATGAAAAATCTTTGTTTATTGTCCGGAAATACACGTATAAGCAGGAAAGGGGGGTTATCTACACCCTAAGAATGGACTAGCTAGTAACATAATTTTCATTTGTTTAACAACTGATAAAGCTAGTGGGTGCACCAATCCTCCTTACTGTTGGAAAGTTGCCAAAGATTTGCAATTTCCCTGTTGACCCATAACCTACTTTGCCCAAAAAAGCCAAAAGCTCCCTCAATTTCTATTGTTGCTAAGGTCCTTATTCCCTCCTAATCACCCTATAACAACTGCACAATCACAAAGCCCAACGGCAACAGTAGGCAAAAATTTCACTCAGGCTTGAGGAAAGAAAATAGATAATGAAGGATTCAAAATTCTGTCTCAACCTCTGGTGCAATGTCCTCTTCCTCATCCTCCTCGTTACATTCACAAATGCAGAAACTCACTACCATGAATTTGTCGTATGTCTTCTTTTCTTCTTCTGTGATCAACTAGAGTTGGATACTAGTTAACACTCATTTTGATGTTAAAAATAGGTTCAAGCAACAGCTGTGAAAAGGCTATGCCGAACCCAGAACATAATCACTGTGAATGGGCAATATCCAGGGCCAACACTGGAAGTACGAAATGGAGATACTCTTGTTGTCAAAGTCATAAACAGTGCCCAGTATAATGCCACCATCCACTGGTACTCAAACTCACAGCTTTATGCCGAGTCCATTCTTAACTTGTTGCCTAGATTACATAGTGAAGAGTTCATAGTTAACTACAACTCGGTAATTTGATTAACTGTTAATTAGGCATGGTATAAGACAGATGGGAACACCATGGGCAGACGGGCCCGAGTATGTGACTCAGTGCCCAATCCAGCCAGGTGCAGCTTACACATACCATTTCACTGTCAAAAACCAGGAGGGTACACTATGGTGGCATGCTCATAGCAGATGGCTCAGAGCAACTGTCTTCGGAGCACTTATCATCTACCCTAAGTTGGGTGTTTCATACCCATTCCCACAGCCAACGACTGAGATCCCCATTCTTCTTGGTAAGTATTATCTCTTTTTCTACTTTCAATAGCCCAAGTAAATGATGATGATGTGGTGATGAACAGGTGAATGGTGGAACAGCGACCCCATGGATGTGCTACGCCAGGCACTATTTACAGGTGCAGCTCCAAATGTTTCTGATGCATACACTATAAATGGTCAACCTGGAGATCTATATCGGTGTTCGAACAGAGGTTTGCCTTTGCCCTAGAGTTCATCACTAGTCTCAATACTGATAAGTAACACCTTTAGTTATTCTATCTGAAACTCTAAATGAGAATGAAGACAAACAATATTATGAACTGACTGACTTGAAACTAAAAACAACGCAGATACGACAAAATTTTTTGTGGATTCTGGTGACATAATTCTTCTTAGAATCATTAATGCTGCACTCAATCAACAGCTATTCTTCACAGTAGCCAACCACAAACTCACTGTTGTTGGAGCTGATGCTGCCTACACCATGCCCTTCACCACCAGAACTCTCATGCTGGGACCTGGCCAGACAACTAATGTGCTCCTCACTGCCGATCAGACACCAGGACGCTACTACATTGCAGCACGTGCCTATGCCAGTGCCCGCAATGCACAATTTGACAATACCACCGCAACTGCCATCCTTGAATACAAATCTGCCCTTTGCAGTGCTAGGAAAGGGTTTCTGTCAAAACCAACATTACCACAACTACCAGCCTACAATGATACAGCCACTGTGGCTGCATTCACAACCCAGTTCAGGAGTCCTTCAAATGTGAAAGTGCCCATTGAGATCGACGAGGACCTTTTTTTAACAGTGGGATTAGGGTTTGTCAACTGCAACCCAGGGCCTCAATGTCAAGGGCCAAATAACACCCGTTTTGCCGCCAGCATGAACAATGTTTCTTTTGTACTCCCAAGCACCACCTCCTTACTTCAAGCTTACTATCAAGGCATACCTGGTGTCTTCACCACAGATTTCCCAGCTGTTCCACCCATAAAGTTTGACTACACAGGCAGTGTAAGCCGAGCATTGTGGCAACCTACTTTTGGCACAAAACTCTATAGATTGAAGTTTGGTTCAAGAGTGCAAATCGTGCTACAAGATACAGCTATCTTCTCAACAGAGGACCATCCCATACATCTTCATGGGTACCATTTCTATGTCATTGCACAAGGCTTTGGTAACTATGACTCTGGACAAGAAACAGCAAACTTTAACCTCATTGATCCACCAAAAAGGAATACCATTGATGTTCCTGCTGGTGGATGGGCAGTAATCAGATTTGTGGCTGATAATCCAGGTAATACAATTATAAATGACATGGTGATTTCCATATTTTTCACTAGTTGTGGACAGCCTTGTACAGCAATTAAACTTTTGCCGGGTGTAAAACAGGAGCTTGGCTGATGCACTGTCACATAGATTCGCATCTCACATGGGGACTGGCCACAGTATTCTTGGTTGAAAATGGAGCTGGACAATTGCAGTCCATAGAATCCCCTCCAGCAGATCTGCCCCCATGCTAAAATGAACTTCACCCAACAGATGGATATGCAAATGAAGTTATCTCTTGATCTAATTTGACAGATTACTTCCCGCATTTAATGTTAGAATATTTTCGGCTATGCTCTAGTTCAGATCTTAAGTAGGATTTAACAAGCAGAATCTCAATTCTTCCGTTAATTGCTAGATTTTCCAGCCAAGAAAAGAGTTTGATTTGTTAAATCCATATGAAGTCACTTCTATTTCATTGAAGCATTCTACTACTTGTTAAAGCATAATAAATAGTTCAGTTTGCCATTTACTTAAAAATAGTTTAGTTCCCACTTCCTATTATTCCCCCTGTTACTTTCTCCCAAACCAAAACTTGAGGGAAGAGATCAAAACCTCAAATGGAAGTCTGTACACTAGGTACAAAATTAACTTAAAAAAAGGGCAATTTAAGAATGTCTAAATGTTCACCTGAGCAGGAATACCTAATGAACCACACCAAACAATATCTGGTTACATGAAGCTGTAAATTTGAGCTCAAGCTTACCTCAAATAGCCTTGAACAGGCTTGGTGCAAGTACTACCCAATGCTTAATCAAAAGCCCATGAAAGTCAAATTGCTTCCAGATTCCCACCAATTCCACATACCAGTGGTACACACCCTAGCAGGGTGGAATCAATCTCATCAAAAGACTTCATGGCACATGTAACTACCTCAATTCCTACCATATGAATATTTTTATCAAGGCATCAGTTGCATTATAAAAAAAAATTAAGAACTTAAATGTGAGTACAAGCATAATACAGTTGAGACTAGCATCATGCTGGGCTTGTTATGCAACATTGCAAAAACTAGATTTCAATGTTAACTTCCTTCGTAGAACCCAAAAAAAAATAATAAAATGAGATGAACTCTAAGTTTTAAAGCATCCATGTCTGTTAATACAAACAACAGTGATTGGGCTGCCATAATGCCACACTATTTGCTTCAAAAAGAGAATGGGATATATTGAAACTAAGAGGAACCTGCCACACAAAAAAAAAGCAGACAACTGCTACAGGCCTCGAACTGGTAATGGCAAGAATTAAATTTGAAAGTCCTGAAGGAGAAAATTGGATATTGAATACTGAAGTTGAACTAAAATGATGGATTCAGGTACAGGTAAGTACATAAAAGCACACAAAGGGCATTGCTGGCATAAGCATTTCTCTATAGTGGGTATAATTCAAGCACAAAAATGTGATGTCTATATCATTTCAAAATAAAAAAAGAAACAAAAATTATCAAGGAATAAAAGTTTCCGTAACTACAAGAGAGAAAGGTCCAAATTTTGGCTGACCAGGCCTTTCAGGCAACAAATTTTAGGCAGCGTGTATCGCTGTGTATATTTTGGCATCGGATGGCACAAAAACGCATCCCACATCTAACACATGTATAGTTAGCAGTAAATCCACAAACAGTGCAGAAATGGCGACGTGAGGTGGAGCTTGGGGGGCCCACTGCTGCTCGCAAATAGGAGGGCACATGAGGAGGTAAAGATTCCAGGTTTGCCTGTTTTAAGGAAAGCAACAAGAAAAAATATCAGTTCATCCAGCCACAAAAGGAAATTTGAATCAAAAAGGACAAATTCAGCATCAGCGTTTCCATTTTTACCTCACGCAGAAGATCCAGGAATGTTCTAGGGGCCTTCCTAGCATTCTCAAGTGCTTTTGCCTGACGAGTTTTACGTTTTGTGCTTTTTGACAGCCTCTTTGCAGACACTGGAAACAGAATCATCCCCCCCCCCCAAAAAAAAAAAAGAAACAAAGATTGTGCGAAGATGTAAAAAAAGGAACTCCACAAGTAAACTGCTAGTATTGATAACATTCTCTTCACTGAAAGAGAGAACAAGAGAGATTAAGTATAGCTTCAGTATGTTTACATATATAATAGAGAATTCAATTGCGAATCATGTCATTGAAAGTGGAGAGTTGAAAATTAACTAACTATGAGAATGATAAATCAGGTAATGTCTCATGAATAGATTAAGTTCATGCATTTCTCTGTACATCGTGATCTCTGCAGTTCTAGCTTATTTGAGTTTATCAAAATTTTAAGCACATTTGAATTGAAAGAGACAGATCCAGCCAGTTGTTCTTAAAAGATGGAAGACATCTGTCAAAATGAAAGCATGGCATATTGGAATTTCGAGAGACCGAAACAAATCACAAATTCAAGTCAAAATTGGGTTAGGAGCTTCCAAAAGAAAAGAAAGGGGGCAGTTTTTTTAGAAGTGGATGGTCAGTTTTCAAAAATTATGTTGAAAGGTATGATTCAGATATGGCGTATATTGGGAGAATATGTTTTCTACATTTGATAGCTCTATCACCATAGTTGAACCAGTATGATAGTTTCACCTGGAAGCAGATTTGGAGTTGGAAGACCCTTCACTGGGTAGCATTTTTATCCCCATGAATCCAACATCACTTGCGCAAGAAAATCTGGTGGTTGCATACTGGCGATTTGTGTGCAAGAAATATGATGACTCAGCAGATTATTTACTTCTCCACCGCCTGATCGCAGAGTGGAAGTGCAAAATCTTTTCTTTTCTTTTTTATTCTATTTTTATATCAGAAGATTCTGGCTTTGCTACTGGCTTGACATTCACTTGCCGTAGGCATTGCCTAAGCAGGGATCAGACCTGGAGATGGTCAGTCTCTCCTTTTTCCAGTGCCATATGGGGCTTGTGACACAAAAAAGAACTATAACCTCGAAGGCATGGTGAATTCAAGTCATTGTTCAATGGAAATTATCCACCTATACCTTTCCTATGGATAAAGGAGGATATTCCTTTAGCATTGCTTCTTTTGCCATTTTCTCGATGAACTATGTATCATTTTAGATGCATAGTCTTCTGTTATGTTTCTTCCTTAGACAGAGGGGTCAGGTTCCCTATTTATATTATCCTTTCTTATCCTAAAACAAAAATAGAAACAAAGTAAAAAAAAAAAGACGAAAATTTGAATTTCGAAACAGACCTTGATCGTCGTCATCGTCAAGAGAAGCATCGTCGTCATCATTAATCTCAACCATCTCGACTCCTGCATAGTCACTCTCCAAAGCTTCCAGACGAGCAAGAGCCGCCTGAAACCATCACATTTCCAAAAGGCATTTGACTTAGGGTTTAAGAGAAAACCCAAGCCTCCAACTCCATTGCCCTAATTGAAGGAATACTGACAGACCTGGGTCCGATTGTCAGTGCTGGCGAGGGCAGCGGCCATTTTAGGAGCAACCTTGCGTGTTCGGGTCGACATCCGACGAACGGAATTGGAAACGTCCTCGTCCATTGTTGCTTAAAAAGGGGCTCGAATTGGAAGAAAAGGCTTCGAAGTCCACCTGCAAATAAGAAGAAAAAAACTTGCAGACGAAGGAGAAGCAGAAAGAAGAATGAAGGACATAGAAGGTACCGCCGTACCGGGAAGTTAATAAGAGTTCCAAGTAGTGGCGGCGACGGTGGTCGGCGCACGCAGGGAGAAATCGAAATTACCGCAGAGTAGGCAATTTTAACTCCGTCGGGGCTCCCCTGGCTCTGACGCGGTTGAGGGGAATGGTAAAAGTGTTATATTTCAATTTTATTTTATTTTAAAAAATAAGATGAGAATGATTCGGGAAAAAAAAAAAAATCGTATTTTCTAGATCTTTAAATTAATAATAAAAAATTATTTTAATAGGATAATTTTTGGTAAAACAAAGACTAAATAGGTTTAACAGCAGGAATTGACTAAAACCTTCCTCCTATACACTACTACTATGCTCCTACGTCATTTTTTAATGATCATATCAATATCATAGAGGAAAATGCATGCTTTGTAAGTTAAAACATATAAAATGAAAACTACTTAATTAAATGTTTTAACTTTGAGGTTACATGAATTTTAAATAGCATTTTCGGTCACGTGATTTCATATTAGACCGAAAAGGATACCATATGATAAGAAATACAAATAAAAAATAATATTTTTTAAAAATTAAAAATTTAATTTTTAATAAAAAAAATTATTCAATTAAATATAAATATAAATGTTATCATTTATTCAACTAAATATATATAAATACAAATTATTTTTATTTCTAACATATTTGCCTAGACAACAGAGATGGAATTAATGTTTCTATGGCTAACCTGGTCATAAAATATAAATGTGTTTATAATATTACAAAATAACTAAAAATATTTTTAAAATTATAAAAATAGTCAAAAAATAATTTTTTAACGTTACATTTTAAGGTAAAAATAATTTCAAAAACAATAAAATAACACCGTTTCAAATTTTTCATGCTTTGAAGACTATATTTGATTGGGGCTGGTCTTCAAAATATTTTTTTTGAGAGGCGTCCATTTTGAATATTTTATTTTTGTATTAATTAATTTATGAAAAAATTTATTTGTACAAATAATTAGATTATCGAAAGAATGATCAAGGACACCAAAATATAAAAATATTCTCACTTAATTTATCGTTGCCATCTCTAGATGAAGCCTGATCGGCCTTTATGATTGATGAAACCTAATGATTGATAATGAAATATGATCTATGAAATCTGATCAGATTTTATTGTCGAAAAAAATTAAATTAAATTATTAGATTTATATGTCTTATGCGTACATATATTACGGTCCTTAATTTATTATCAAATATTGATAAACTATTCATCAACAACACTTTTTCACAAGAGAAGGACGAAGTGGTCGGATAAATAATATGTTATATTAATTTGATGAATTATAAATTTAATTCTCATTATATATAAAGAATAAAAATTTAACTTACGATTTATCTTCTCTAATTATAATTAAGAAGAACACGAGAGAATAGCAAATTACGCAAAGCAAGTCAAAATTTCTATTTAACTTTAGTGAATATAAGTAAGGTAAAATATGAGCAATATATATTATTTATCAATTCCTAGCACTATTACGTACACCGAAACATTGCTAGAAAACCAGCTGAACCACCCACTTACCGTAAAACCTGCTGCTGAACCACTAACACAGACGCATTACTGCTTTGATCTACGGCCGCAATGTAATCTCCGATCACTCCAAGCTCATGGTTCTGGCTCCAATCCGACAACCCGCTTAACAACACCGGGTTAATCCCATTCTTCCTCCCCACAATCCAAAGATCGAAGTAACGGTTATTGTTCATGGCCCGAATTGCACCCACAGTATCCGCCCCGTTCCTCACCACCACCTCTTTGTAAATCACCTGCTCGTTCGCCTCGTTCTTCATCCAGAACCACGTCACCAGCCCATCGTCCAGCTTCTTCTCCATCTCGTCGTCGCCTTCGCCGTTTTGAGAAAGGAAGCGGATCGCTGTGAGCCAAACATCCGGGTTCCCCGCCATTCGATCCGCGTAGGCCAGCGCCTCCCGGCAGTCCGACCCGCCCAAGAAAAGCACCGCGAAATGGTGCTGCGCCGCCGCCGTCCGCGGCGTGGGGAAGTTGACGTGGCGGCTCTGGAAAGCGCCCTTGTCGACGAGAATCCCGACAGAGCACGGCGCGTGGGCTAAAACGTTGGAGTTCACGGCCTGCAGACCGCCGTAATCCATTACTTCAGTTCGGCCGTCCCAGTCTTCCTTCTTGAACGGCAGGATTATGAGGACGGCTTTCTTTTTCAGCGCCAGCCGGCAGATGTCGTGAAACATGGCCCGAGCCGGCGTGATAGCTCTGAACAGCTGGAACTGAACGTGCTCGCCTCTGGAAGCTTGGAAAAAAGTTAACGCATGGTGGATTGGGTTGAAGCTGGCTTGCTCGGAGGAATGGGCCGGGCTCTGGAGGTCGATGAAGACCGGGGTGGCGCGGCCGGCGAGCTCGATGAGATGGAGGGCGTAGAGGGTGAAGGGGCTGTTGACCGTCGGGTTGGAAACATCGAGAAGATTGATGAATCCGGCAACGCTTTCTTGGTCGTGGACGCAGGCGACTATGTGGAGCTCGGCGTTTGGTGGGGTGTATTGTATCGCTCTTCGCTTGTTAATCATATATGGCCGGGTTGGATCGTTCAGGATGCTGATCAGAGGGGTGGCGATTCCGGTCATCATTACCGCCAACAGCACCAGCACTGTAAAAGATGGCACCTCTATGATCTGTACTGGGTACATTTCCAAATACAAAATATATCACAATTAAGAAAGAAGGAAGATGGCATTTTTATTAAATTTTTATACAATGAAATCTTTAAATTATAGATAATTTTGTGGGTCTTCTTATTTTCAATTAATGCATAATCGTTGATAAGCTATGTTTTTGTGAATAAAAAGTATACATTTTTGTAGAAAACCTATTTATTTTAGTACATATATACCCACCTAATTTTCCATATATATGATGATATGAATATGAAAAATTTTCTGGGCTGAGACTGAGAGTACCTTTAGATCCATCCAGTGCATGAAAACGAGGAGCTCTACTTGGCCTCTTAAGCTCATTATAAGGCCAAGAGTGATTCCATCCCTGATCGGGATTTCAAAGTACCGAGAAACCAGCGTGGTTGTAACAACTTTAGCTAAATAAGCTGCCACAGCCATGGCCAGTATCGGCAGCAAGCTCGACCAGTGCCCCGGCAACGTGAAAACATCTGTATACATTCCCACAAACGCATACGAAAATGGCATCAGGAGCTCCGTTATGAATGTCTCCGTCCTCTCCACCAGTGTAGCTCCGAGCGGCGGCCCGTCCGGCACCGCCAGCCCCAGCCACAACGGCCCATTAACCAGCGATACGCCTGTGATATCGCTTATGAACGCGACCACCATCACGCTCACCAATATGGAGACCACGTAGGCTTGCTCCACCGGCTTCCCTTCCGGCGTGGTTCGAACAATCCAGTTCATCGCCGCCCGGAGGCCGCCGATGAGGCCGAGGATTCCGACCATAGAGAGCACCACCCACAGGCCGTGGTGGGCTTCGGCTTCCGACCCTCTGGCGGCCTCAAACGCTATCAGGAAAGTGATTCCGATTAAGTCGCTTGCCATTACCGTTGACAAGGCCAGTTGGCCGACGTCGGAGCCTAGAAGGTTGAGCTCTTTAATAACCTGGTACAGAACTGGGAACGAGGTTATGGCGAAAGCGGAAGCCAGGCCGCCGATCACGTGGACTCTTTTCAAGGCTTTGTCTAAGGACTTCCATATATCAATGGCGATGGATAGGACGACGAACAAAGGAACCGCTATGCCGAATCCCACTGTGTACCATTGTTTCTTCCCCGTTTTCTTTAGGATTGAGAGGTCCATTTTCACGCCGGCCAAGAAGAGGAAGTACAGGAAGCCGATCAAGCCGATGTTCTTGAAGACATGCGTGGCGTTATCCGGGAAGACATACTTGGCGAACGCCTCGTTCCGGCCGAGGACCGACGGTCCGATGATTATACCACCCTTCGGAAACATAAGATTAGCTAATTAGAAAAAACTAGGTTTCAATATTCATAATCTCAATTTATACATGTATAAAAACAGAAGAAGAGAGATAATGATATGAAACTCACGAGGATCTCGGAGACGATTCTGGGTTGTCTGAGAGGTCTGAGAAGGAAGCGAAGGGTGCAGGTGACGAGGACGATGATGGAAAGCTCGATTAACAGAAGCGTGAAAGAGTAATTTAAAGGGTTAACTGCATAGAAAATGCCCGGTGAATGAGCTTTCTGGATTTCCCGGCAGATGAACGGGGCCTCGTCGATTTTGTCCGAATCGCCGCTAACTTTGAACATGGCCGGAAAGCCTTTCAGGGGAAGTGCAATTGATCATCTAGCCTTGCGGGAATGGGAAACCCTAACCATGCAAAGGTGTAACTGATGAGGGAAAGCTCCCAACAATTCAGTGAACGGACCTGCGTTAAAATGGGCTAATACAAGCTTAATCACTCTTTTTAATTTTCATGTGGCCGCCCATTTAATTAGTTGGGTCATATGTATCATCACCACATAATAATGCGACACAAAATGACATAAGGCCCTGTTTGGCTTTTTGTGAAGAGACAGAAAAGTGTTTCTTTGTGTTATTCCGCCAAAATTACAAAACTTGTTTTTCCTTCCAGCATATACATATAAACTATTTGGAACTTGAAACAAATTAAACCAGAGTATAAAAATTAATTATTTTTCGATATATATATTTAACCCTTTAAATTACACGTACCAAACAGTTATAAACCAAGTATATAACCACTTTTTTCTCAAACATTAACCAGCCACGTAAAACACTAAAAGGGAAAGTGTAGTGTGTTTCCGGCACGGCAATGACCAATTACAAACACACACACTACCTAACACTACCGAAATATCCAAGAAATTAACAGACATTCATCATTCTCTAAATATCCAAGAAAATTGATGGGCTTTTTGTTTTGTTTTGTTTCTTTTTGTTGGGTTAATTTTAAAATTGGCGGGTTTTGCAAGCTGAGCTTATATATATATATATATATATAATATCAGTAACACAGTAGTAGTAGTACGCGTAGGATTAATTTCTATGCCTCATCAAACCTGTGGTGGAAACTTGATTGCCTGATGAAGAGAGGGGGTGGAGTAATGTTCCTGCACTTCCTGTAAGAGGATTTAACGATGTGCAGCTACATTTCAGCCGCCATTTCTCAGGGCTCTGCAATGCCGCATTGCAGTACAAAATCATGAGGATGAAACACTTTTAAAGACCTGACATCTTGAACCACCACCCATTTATTACCACTTAAATCAAACCCGCGCAAGAGAAAATGGTACCTTACAAGGGAAAAATGAAATCAAATAGCTCCTCCTTTTTTTTTCTTTTTAAAGATGAGAATAGGTATATATAAAAAAAAAAAAGTTAACTTGTATTTTGAATTTATATGAAAACTTGGTCTGTGAACCATTAGACAAAGAAAGATATATATATATATATATTGTTGGGTGGACTGTGCAGTGTGCACTACATCCTGAGAACCTCCATTTGAGTCTGAATGCACTATACATCTTGTCCATATACATGGCCCGCTAATAATGTTATTCTGGATATGCCAGATATTCAGCAGATTCATTTGAATTAGATAAAGCAAACCCATGTATACTCTATTTTTCTTTCTTTTATTATTATTATTACTTATATAGTTCGGTGGTCTCTTTGTAAAAATCACAATCATGATATTCCTTGATCAATGTCTCTTCAAGCGCAGTACAACACCCCCCCCCCCCCCCCCCCCCCCCCCCCACAATAAGTTCACCAGATACACCTAGCAGCCCCTCAATTTTCCAGGGAAACAAACGGTAGCAAAGAAGAAAATGAGTATGTGTCGACTTCGGGGGTGAAAATCAAATTGAAGTTTTTTGTTAATTTGCTTGGAGTGGAGAGAAAAATGGTAAAATTTCGCAAGTCTTTACTAATTTTAATTATGAAGGACTACCAACATTTTGGTCAACAGCTGTAGGTACCAACGGGCGCCATTGCCGCCGCGCTGCCTCAGTTCTACCCAACAAATGGCTATCTGTTCGCGTTTGGCTGGGTTCCCGATTTCCCTTATTCTTAAACTTTAATTAATTAATCTTAGTGAGATGCCACTAGAGATCGGTGGAAGCTTTGATCTATTAATTAAACGACATAAATATAACTGGGGCATGGTTTTAATTAATACCATGCATCCATATATAGTTGGTATAAATCCATTCCGTCTGACAGAGGGTTTTCCAATTTTAAGTACTAGTGGTGATGTATATATATGCACATATATAATGGCCAAACAATCAAAAGTTGACATCACGAGTAAATCAATGTCATGAAAAGAAAGTTCATATACAATTTTCCCATTTGGTAAAGAACCTAGCTAGTAGAGGTACTTCAAAAATGTAAGCCCAATGTTCTTTACTTCTTTATTTTCGGATAAGCACCAAGTTCTTGTTATAGCCAAGTGCATTTAAACTTCCTCTTGACCCATCGAGGGGAAGCTGGAATCAGCCCATTTCTCCACATCATAGCTCACCTAATCTCCCCATCCGGCTTTCCCAACCCTAAAATTGCAGCTTCTTACACAAAGCAAACACAAAAATATAAATGATAAAAAAAAAATTAACCATAATTGATTAATTTCTCATATTTGTAGATCAGTTTGTTTTGTAACATCTTTAAAACCCAGAAATGAATTTAAAATCATCTTAATCATGGATAGGTCAAATAGGACTTCCCAGCTCGAACAGTGTTGGTGGGTGCTTCTGTTCATGCACGTTACCCACCATCCTGGGAAAACTTGAAAACTTTATCATATTAAGAGGAAGATCAGATGGGTAAAAGATCTGCTGCAGGAAAGATAGTTTCTCGGCATCCAAACAACACCACACTGTACCCTAAAGCAACATCAAACTTCCCAATACTTACTATCAGCAACAGTACTGAAACGCACCCCCAGGCCGTACATAATGGCCAACCAGCTGATGTCCGTACCCCATCTCTTCTAAAAGATGGATGGTTAACCCTGCTCGCTTTTGAAAACCTTGACTTCTCTGGAGAGTTAATTTTCGGCACCATAACTCTTGGAATTCACCGTTAATGCCTGAGAATGAAGAAATCAAAGTAGGGGATTAGGGGGGCTCAAAATTATATGAAGCTGAGCTAAGAGGATTAATGAAGAAGACGATGCTGCTTATTATTACATCAGTTTTTAGTTTAAAATAGTAAGTTGGGGGAGGAGTCAACATCATCCACGGGCCAATAGTCACCGTTATTGCCAAAAAGCCTGCAAAAATTCAAGTCAAAAGTATGAACCCTAACATTTCTCTCTGATGATTCCTTCCGGAAAAGGCCAAGGTCTCAGACTGATGGTCATTACTACCACTGTCAGTTACATCGCCCGGCCCCGGCATTGAATTTATCAAGAGATAGAAAAACTGCTCGATCGCAAGGAGTATGAGAAATGGAATCATGAAACATGTTGAGATGTTAAGACTAGGAAAGACCATATCATTAAACATAAAGAGAAAGCCAACTATTTGTATTAATCATGGTGAGATGATAAATAAAAATTGCTCAAATGGACAAGCCTGAAGATGAAAACTTTCATGGTTACACGAATATTAAGGTGAAAACATATATATAAATGATCTTCAACCGAGCAAAAAATATAAATATAAAACATATACATATACATATATCCTTCATAAGAAGCAAAGACTGTCAAAGAGGAGTCACATATTTTCCTATGGTTTCATGGTCGACGCTGAGATCAACAAACACCAAATACAGTTTGGGGAAGCCTCGCTTTTGGCTGGAGTTACTAATTGACCCAAGATGTCGTATGTCTGATTTGTGGTTCAATTTGTACTTGGATCTAACCGGAACAAAAACAAAGTACACCATGTAATACATGTTTTCATTCGGTTTTATAACAAAAATTAAGATCGTGAAGAGCACTGAGGTGCTGAGAACTTAACCGCGGCTGAATATCCAAGTCCTATATATCATAGTACGGTAAAGTTTAACCTAGAACCAGAGTAACATGGCGGATCCTCGATTATGGGTGAAACAAAAGATCAATTAGTATTGTGTTTCATATAATAAGTTAAATCAAATCACAAGCAGTTCAAAGAAGACCAGATCAGAAGTGTCTTTTTACCCCAGTTACCCTGAAATCAACCCTAACCCTTGATTTTGGCTCAAAGGAGAATTATAACTGTCTGCAAACGGGTATTTCCTCCTGAAATAAAACAAGGGACAAAGAGAAACTTCGGAAGGTCATAATTCTGCCTAAAAAGAAGATCATATACACATATTTAGTATGATATTATTATTAATTCAGAAGTCAACCGAGAAGAAGAAGATTTTGTCTAGGAAGTTAGAACATATATACATACGATACAGGCCCCTGATGATACGGCGGTGGTTAGCAGCCAAGCGAACCAGACGACAAAAGAGAAGCGCCCGATTTCCCTGAAACGAAGAGATGCATCATAAACATTAGACATAGTACATACCCAGCTGGCAACAAAACCCTCTTTGAGAGTACCGAAACCGTCACACAGACATATATAGCAAGAAGAACCCATGAAACTCAGGATAGATAGCGCCATTAAAGACACCAAGGAGGACCCTTGCCAGGCACCACCACAATTTCCACCGTTAAAGTTGCCCATGGCGCTATCCCTCCTGAGCTTTACAGATCCTCCCATGCTCTAAGCAAACGAAAATGAAGAAGGAAGAAGAACGAAGAAAATCTCTTCTTCATGGGTCATGGGTGTATCAGGTAGAAGAGCTCGCATGATGGGAATGAGGAAAGGGAAGGGAGGGGGAGGAGCCTATTTATAGGAGTAAAGGGACGTCTGAAAGGAGGACACTCGCGAGGGGTTGCATCCTGCTTCTATTGGGGCATGGAAGTGCTTAAGACCAAGTAAAAATGGGTGGTTGGGTGGGGGGACGGATTTTCCTTTTATATATTGTTTAATGTGTCCAGCTTTATAAACATTTTTTTTCCTGCAATATATAGTCTAATACGAAATAATGATAACAATTTTTAACCTCCAATATTTCCTTTTCAACCAAGTTCATTATTTATTTATATATACATATATATCTCAAATTTAAACAAGAAGAATGAGTGAGTTCATCAAAATATATATTGAGCGGTTGAATAAGTAATATCTCATTATCAATTTAATAACTTATAAGTTCGACTCGAGCCTTGTGCAAGAGCCAAAAAACTCAACTTGCAATTTACACGTAATCAAAAGTACGACATCGAAGATCGATCATCCTAAAACTTAATTAATTTTAATTATTGCTTATTGTTTATAAATAAGATGCACAAAGAACTTGAGTATCCAACCAGATAAATAAATGAAGTCTTCCAAGTCTTGATTGAGCAATCAATTATTATCTGGATTAAGAGGCATTAATTGAGAGGATTATTTAATTAGTTCTCTTATCTGGATGCAAAATTTTATATATTTTGCTTGACTTATAATTAATATATATAATAGGTTATCTCATTACAGTAGAATTATATATGGACCCTAAAACTAAAGTAGAACCACGTTGGCAAATCACAATTTTTGTCTTCATTTCTTTTCTTCTTCTTTTTTGTTCTCTTGTTTGCTTAATATGTATGCCTGCGACTTGTTCATAAAAAGCAATAGCCTGCCAATTAAAACACTATTTCTCTTATATATATTTTATATAAACAGATAGGGGCGAATGGGTGGATGCGGTAACAATAATGTTAACTTTATTGAAGGGAAGACAATAATCATTTCATGAATATATAATATTATATATATTTATATATACATACATAGCTTTTAAATTAAGCTGCCGACTACGGTAGCTGAATGAATCTCACTTGAAATACGGTAATGTAGGAAAGACGGACATGGAGATTCACACCGGGAAAAAACCAGTTGGTTTTGACGGGAACGGGCTCTGCCACATCTACATATATATATATTCCAGCCAGCCTTGCAGGATAGATCTCGGGTCAGGGTCCGGGTTTTGGATCCAGGTCCATGTGTAAGAAAGTTACGGTGCTCGACCCCCCAGTCTAATCAAATGTGGCTCCGTCAATCCCCAATCATCAACTTGCCACTTTTTATAGTGCAAGCAGCCATTACATAATATATCAGATCAACATTTGATGGCGCATGGTAGTTGGTTGGGGTTTCCCCCTTGTTAGCGCCTCCTATTTCATTTTCAGTTAAATAGTAGTAATAAGATTAACATTTTTATAAAGAATACAAAATTATCAGCTTAGATTATTACCATTTTACCAATTCTATATCATGTTTATAATTTATCAATTTGAATTATTAGAGGGCCTTGCGTTATTTGGGATTAACTAAACTCTTTTTTGGCTTGGCTGTCTGTCATTCACCACTCCAACATTACTTGTGCAGTCAGTGATGATTTAGAAGGGTAGCATTTACCTGACATAAATAATAAATTTAATGGCTTTATTCTATTAATGTAACATAGTCAGAAATTAAATGATACAATTAATAGGTAGGTAGATTAGATATGTCTCGCATAATGTATGAAATTACATTTAGAATATGAAAACGACAAGATCTTTACTTGAATTAGGTGTCAGACTTTGTTTCCTTTGTTTGTTCACAAAATTCGTATATTGAAGCAAGGGTGAGTAGCCACTTATAGTCCAAATACTTTTTGACTACTACTACCAACTAACCCTAGCTAGCTAGCTATAGTTGCCTTAGAAATTGTTGCAAGAATATTCGAAACAAATTTAAAACCATTTTTAAGTGGAAGAATGATAATTGTGAAAAAAAAAAAAAAGGAATGGCAAAAAGGATCATGTATTATTCATCATCTTCTTCTTTTTTTATCATTTAGTTGAGCTTTAATTTCTCTTTTTTTCATTATTAATTGATGAGAAGAGACATCTCGTCAAAAGTTGAATTGTGAATATCAGCCTATCCTTTTATTTTTTACTCTCTCTCTATACACACACAGACAAATGTAGATGTTCACTTTTTCTAAATAATGTATATTCTATTATATCATATACATTTTCTCTCATTTCTCTCTCTTTGAAATGTTTCAAACATTGAGACAACCATATTTTGTACTACATGATATTTTTTTCTTTGAGAAATAGAAGAGGAAAATAAAGTACTCAACTCACAAAACTATAACTAACATTAAATTGAATTGACGAATTTATCTTTTTGTAAACTCCGTCTTCTAGATATGTTGGTCTTATTGCTTTTGCCCTATGTACCTCAATCAATCAAATAAACATAAACTGCACTTATAGGTTCTTATTTTTTCTCTCGTTATTCTAACTAAAATCTCTTATATTTTATGAGTAAATTACATTTACAATCCTTTTTTCGATACTAATGTTGCCTTTCTCTCTCTCATATCTTTCTCATTTCTCATCTCTTTCTTATTTCTCCATTACACCCTTTTTCTCTCTTTTCACCCCTTTCTCTTTCTATCATTTTCTCTCTCTTATTTTTCTTTAAGGCTACAAACAAGTCTAACTAACCTAAGCCTATAGAAACTCATGTTTGTTTATTAATATTTTTAGCACGAGGTTGAATTGTGATTAAAAAAAGAGGTTGAAACATCTTTATTTAGAAGTTTGTAGAGCTTGAGCTCATGCTTGAGCTTATCTCATTTATCTTAAATGAGTTTTAAATAAGTTTTAAGCAAGTATTATATAAGTTTTTAAAATAAAAAACCTTGATTTCAAGATCATTTTAGATGAATATTCAAAATTAACATATTCAATATATATAAATATTGAATAATATAATAAAAAAAACCTCAATTATAAAAATTAGACATTATTTTTGAAACATGTTCCAAAACAAACCTACAACTGATCTTATAAACAAATGAGTTAAAAGAATCAAGTTTAAATTGATTTAATTTAATTAAATAAATAAATTTGAACAAACTCTAATAGAATCGAGTTTTGAATCACTTGTAATTAACTTACAATCTTCTCTCTTTCGTTTCTTTTTAATTTTTATAAAAGAAAAAAAAAATTAGGTGTATGCATGTTTTTTCTGTTATTAATAAATAAGTTATGAAAGACAAAAGAAGATTAATATAATTTTTAAAAATTAAAATAGTGTCCCTATAATTTCACTTAAAACATTTTTTTCCTTTTATGTATATACATACATAACTTTTAAATTAAGCTGCCGACTACGGTAGCTGAATGAATCTCTCTTGAAATACGGTAATGTAGGAAAGACGGTCATGGAGATTCACACCAGGAAAAAACCAGTTGGTTTTGACGGGAACGGGCTCTGCCACATCTACATATATATTCCAGCCAGCCTTGCAGGATAGATCTCGGGTCAGGGTCCGGGATTTGGATCCAGGTCCATGTGTAAGAAAGTTACGGTGCTCGACCCCCCAGTCTAATCAAATATGGCTCCGTCAATCCCCAATCATCAACTTGCCACTTTTTATAGTGCAAGCAGCCATTACGTAATATATCAGATCAACATTTGATGGCGCATGGTAGTTGGTTGCGGTTTCCCCCTTGTTAGCGCTTCCTTTTTCATTTTCAGTTAAATAGTAGTAGTAATAAGATTTAACATTTTTATAAAGAAAACAAAATTATCAGCTTAGATTATTACCATTTTACCAATTCTATATCATGTTTATAACTTTATGAACATTATCAATTTGAATTATTGGAGGGCCTTGCGTTATTTGGGATTAACTAAACTCTTTTTTGACACTAAATGATAGCTATATTGGCTGTCTGTCCTTCTCCACCCCAACATTACTTGTGCAGTCAGTGATGCTTTAGAAGCGTGTAGCATTTACTCGGCATAAATGATAAATTTAATGGCTTTATTCTGCTGTAACATAGACAAGAAATGAAATAATACAATTAATAGGTAGATTAAATATATCTCAAATAATGTATGAAATTACATTAGAATATAAAGACGGCAAGATCTTTGGGATGATCGCTTTTGTGCGACCCTCAATGCTCGTGTTATCAATTACGATAGTAGAAGTAAATTAATCTTGCGTAAAGCAAAAATCAAACTCGCAATCCATTGTATTGACACCGACATACTTATTTGATTGCTCGATCTATAATCTAGGGACAGACAACAAGATCTTTACTTGGATTAGGTGTGAGACTTTGTTTCCTTTGATTATCCATAAAACTCGTACATTGAAACAAGGGTGAGTAGCCACTTATAGTTTAAATACTTTTTAACTACTACTGCCAACTAACCTTAGCTAGCTAGCTAGCTATAGTGGCCTTGGAAATTGATGCAAGAATATACAAAACAAATTTAAAATCATTTTTAAGTGAAAGAATGGTAATTGTGAAAAAAGAAAAAAAAGAAGAAGAATAAATGACAAAGAAGATCATGTATTATTCATCATCTTTTTCTTTTTCATCCTTTAGTTGAGCTTTATTTATTTATTACTATTAATTGATAATAAGGGACACTTTATCAAAAGTTAAATCGTGAATTTCGTTTGATCTTTCTATTTTCTACTCTCTTTTTTTCTATATATATACACACAAACAAATGTAGATATTTACTTTTCCTAAATAATGTATATTTTATTATATTATATACATTTTTTCTCTACTTTCTCTATTCGATTTCAAAAATTGAAACAACCATATTTTGTGCTATATGGTATTTATTTTTGAGAAATAAAAGAAGAAAATGAGGTAACTAGCTCACAAAACTATAATTAACATTAAATTGAATTGACAAATTTCTCTTTTTGAAAACTTCTTCATCTAGGCATGTTGGTCTTATTGTCTTTGCCCTTCGTATCTCAATCAATTAAATGAACATAAATTGCACTTATGGGTCCTTATTTTTTCTCTCATTATCTTAATATTTCTTATATTTTATAGGTAAATTACATTTATAACCCTTTTTTCAATACTAATGTTGCCTTTATCTCCGGCCTTTATTTCTCATTTCTTCATTACACTATTTTTATCTTTTTCCATCCCTTTTTCTTTCTATCATTTTCTCTCTCTGATTTTTCTCTAAGCCTACAAAGGAGGCTACAAATGAGTCTAACTAACCTAAACCTATAAAAGCTCGTGTTTGTTTATTAATATTTTTAACAAGCATGAGGTTAAATTATGATTAAAAAATGAGGTTGAAGCATCTTTATTTATAATCTTGTAAAGCTTGAGCTTAGCTCATTTATATTAAATGAGTTTTAAATAAGTTTCAAATGAGTTTTAAGCGAATATTATACGAGTTTTTTTATTAAAAAAAAAAACTTGATTTCAAGATCATTTTAGATGAATATTCAAAATTAACATATTGAATAATATAAATAATATGATAAAAAAAACCTCAATTATAAAAATTAGACATTATTTTGAAACATGTTCCAAAATAAACCTACAACTGATCTTATAAACAAATTTATTGGCCACTCTAAAAAAAGCTTAGCACTTTAAGGTTTAAACTCAATTCATTTACTAAATGAGTTAAAAGACTCAAGTTTAAGTTAATTTATTTAACTACATAAATAAATTTGAACAAACTCTGATAGAATCGAGTTTTGAGTAATTTATAAGAGGCTTTATTCATTTACAATCCTATCCTTCTTTCGTTTTCTTTTGATTTTTATAAAAGAAAAAAAATTAGGTATATATGCATATTTTTTATGTTATTAATAAATAAGTTATGATAGACAAAAGAAGATTAATGTAATTTTTCAAAATTAAAATAATGTCCCTAGAATTTCACTTAAATTCAATAGATTTAAATGTCATTTATCTATAAAATATTTACATAATTATATGTATTACAACATAGAGTAATTAAATTTGGAAGAGAGAGAAAGAGAGAGAGAGAGAGAGCGACATGGTCAGGTTAAAAAGGCGAGCTTTCCAATCGGGCTGGTGGGTTAGTCATTGCTGAATTGAAGCGCTTTCCTGAATGTCATAATTTGCATAAACTTGATCGGTACAAGCATTATCGACACATTAATAGAGCTTTTAATTATTTGCAGTTTGGCCCACACCCCCCAAACACTCAATTAACAGTCTCTTCATTGCACTATTTGCCTGATTACGGCTTCAAACCTGGAATAATGATGATCTGGGTCTGGGATTAAGAGCGGCAAAGTTGATTTTTCTCCGGGTACTTAAATATATTATTATAATAATTAGAGGTGTCAAATCAGTGAAAATGTAAAAGATATGCAATCTGGGGGTGATGATTATGCAGAAAAGAAAAAGTCAGAGGAAGGAAATCTTTCGTTAATTGCTTCATGTGGCGCCACACATACATACTTTTTTAGGGTTATCTGAATAAACTAATTTTAATCTGAATTATAATTTGATAATTCATTCATTCATTCATTCCACACACACACACACACACAGTAGAATGTCTAATATTTTTTTTTTTAAATAAGTTAAGCATCCACTTTTTCATTTTATATTATTTTATTGTATTGGATTATTAATTCGGATTAAATGTTATGTTATTTTAGGAGGCTCCAAAGTCCAACCACCTAAAATAAAGTAACCGGGCAAGTGGAGAAGGGCAAGGCCCGGCTGTAGGCCAAATCTTAGACGGCATTCCCCAAGGGATGATGTTTGTTGGGCGATTTCCGTCCCATCTTGTCTCCCTATTTCATTCCCTTCCTACCTTCTCTTCAATTATTCCAAGATTTGCATCCATTTTAATCATTATGTGTGTCTCCTAATTTAGCTTTCAAACATCATTTTCTTTTTTCATCATTTCTATTCTAATTTTACATTTTCAAAAATATTAAATAAATATTTTATATGCTTTTGATGACGAGACCTATTAAAAGATAAATATTTAAAATAATTATTAACTAAAAGTACAAACACCTTAGATTTGAACAATATCAAAGACTCAACAAGTCTATATAAGTTAAGGTTTGAGAAATCACAAACCTGATATAAATTTTTTTAAAAATAACAAACTCTACTTAGGGAATTGATTTGGGCTTAACCCACGCTATATTCCCAATTAAAAAGACTTATCGTGGCATCAATATTCGACCATCTATGTGGCCCAATCTTGATTCTTTTCTACCTTATTGGAAATCCATACAAAGGCACATTTGTTTAGAAGTTGAATACCTCATTAATTGCATCACTATTATATTACTATTCAGTATAGTAACTGAGTTAAGGGTTAGAGGATCGAGTCATGACTTTCTTTTGCAAATAGAGCAAGTCTAGACAAGTTTAATTTGAAAAATTGTTAGGAATATTTGGTAACAAAGAAAAACCAATAGAGAGCACAACCCTTGTATGAATTGGATAGTGATCAACTATAAAACCTTCGACATTATTATTTAATAATTTTTATTTATTAAAGAAGAAATGATAACTTAAAATTGAAATAAATCTTTAGTTTGCCATAAATATTAAAAAAAATAACAAATTTAGTTCAAATTGAAAGAGATAACATTGTAATTAGTTAAAAATGAAATTATCTTATGAAACAACCGTGGAAGTCAATACCCGCCATCATAATTTAGACTTTATGTTTTATAGTCAAAAAATTCCTCAAGTTTTCAATGTGTTTGGTCACATAATTGAAATAAGAATGACAAATTTGTTGGCTGACACTTATCATGCTTTGGATACTTGCGAGGCTAGTTGGAGGGATGTCACATTTTTTAGCCTCAAAATTACAGGGTTAAAAGGAACTGATGCGTGCCTGCCTGGCCACATGTTTTTATGCTAAAAATAGTTTAGTTTTTGTGGCACATGTAACTGTAACTTTAGCTATTAGTGTATTACTTTTCAATATAAGTTATAGACTTTGGAATTAGTTGGAGTTTAGATTTATATAAAATTTGCCATATCTCAACCCACAAACACCTAAATGATATGAATTTACACAGATGCTATCTTGACTCACATAAGATATTATTTACGAGACTCTTATGTTTAGGAATAATAACGTAATATTAGCCATTGTGATAAAGTAAGTAATCTCTCATTAATAAATTAAAAATATAAATGGTAGTTATCTCTAGCTATAACACAAGTGATAAATCTTTCAAATATTTTTTTGGAAATGGTTGAGGATAAATTATTAGTAGAGACAAAAATACTTCATTTGGTGAGAATTAACCATATATCCGTTTGGAAATATATAAATTTATAACTGCATTCGATTTACTAGGAAATCGAAACAGGGAGAAAGACCGGTCTTGCTCGGGATTAGGCGGGCAAAGCCTTGACACTTGAGTCATAAATATATATATATATAAATGGCAGCTTGTATTTCCATTAGAGATAAATGGGTTGTATATGTAGCCAGAAAAATACTTAGTTTAGTCTTTCAGCTGCATTATCGAACAAAGTAGCAAGAATCAGGAGAAGTAATTAAGAACCAAGATCTCCAGGAATCCGTCGTTACTTGACATTGCCCACACAAGCTAGCTTAAATAATTTCCCAGAATTTAAACTCACATATTAAATTTTTAAGAATATTGGTCACAATCCTTAACATGACAGATACTGTTCCCTCGTCTCCACAGCCAGCGACCGGGCGGTGGCTGCTTAGCATTTGGCATCTCCATTTCAGAACCTTACAAAATTTGATTTTGATGGTTTTATATAATATACACCCTCTCTCTCTCTCTCTCTCTCTATACATGTATATATTGTGCAAATGGACTCTAATTCCTCCACATGGAGGTGCCCGGAATTGTTAGACGAATTAGGTAGGCGAGGTGAAGGTGGACAGCTTTTTGCAGAAGTATACGTTTTCGAGTAAGCCTGCGCCGAGGATTATTCGGATTGCGAGTTTCTGTGTTGGGCCGTCTGCGCGCCCGACCGCGTCCGTCTCCACGAATTAGGTAGCGTTTGGTAGCACATTTATTGGTGTTTAAAGCCCGTTTCGTGCTTGAACTGGTCTTGGTATTATCTGAGCTCTTCAACTCTCGTGTTGGCACTCTTTTAGCTTTCTTCAACCACCGACACCCCCACCATCCACTCTCTTTGTAAAAAGGAAGATAAGAAAATAAAGTAATAATACTACATATAATTATGCAATGTATGAATTTTGTGCATTGAAACAGTATTAATAATTGGGTCTATTACAAATCAGTATTAGGAACGTCTCATCTCATGCATCTTGCTTGCCCATGCGAGATAAAGTCTTTTACTTTTAGATGACAAAAGTCTATTCAAAAAACAAGATATCTAGTGACATATACACAGTCTAGTATGAGTAAACCATACAAATTTAAAGAACACTCATAGCATAGGGCTGACCCTAGTCATGTGCGGTGACATTAGGCTTTCCTGTCAGTGCAGCCCTTGCAATTTTTGAAAAGTTTGGCTAAGGGTAAGGGTAGATCTCACTCACACCTTTTGTGGTTTGAGCTATTTTTTTAAGAAAATATCTAGTAATTTATTTTTGACAATTGAGATTCTTATGCAATTTTTTTTTTTAAAATTTTTAAGATACCCATTTATAATACTTTTTAATCGTTCTCCTTAAATGGATGGATGAACTTGTTTTTTTTTTCTCCCAAAAAGCACAGATATTTTAAACGTCCAAAGTAAATAAAATCAGACTAAACCACATTTTGAGGTTGAATTTATCCTTCTATTAACATAAGCGAGGCATGGGCCGTTGGGGCCCTGGCTGGCCCTTCTTCCTGCACTTGGGCAATGTGGGCTGGAATTAGAGTAGTTGGGCTCCAAAGTTGCTTGCGTCCAGTTCACGAATCAAAATATTGTGGAATAGTTGTGTCCCTCCTGGCTCCGGGTAGTATTTGATTTAGGAAGGCGGGATACAAATTTTAGCAATGTTGTTGTGTCAAAATGCAACGCTGCCTTGCATATAAACCTTCTCAATTTTCTCCCTCGTCTTCTTTCTCATCTTACCTTCCAAACCAACCGATCACCAGATTCGTCGCCACCGCCCACTGCCACCATCTCTGCCATCGCCCACTGCTAAATCTATTGACACCACCTTCATACTAGTTGTTGCCAGGCTTGTACCCATCGCCATTTGATCTGCCTCCACCATCGCCCACTGTTGCCAAATCTATCGCCCATCACCACCATTGTCTACTGTCAAATCTACCTTTACCACAACTTCCATCAAATCGGTCGCCGCTATATCTGTCGCCATCACCTACTCTGCCATCTGATTTGCCTTCGCCACTGCCCACCAACCAATACCATCGCCATCAGATTTGCCCGTCACCGTCGATCTCTCCCTTGCGCCTCTCTATATTTGCTCTTCCCAGATCACCAAGCCACCTCCCTATCTCATTTTTTTATATATTATAAATAATTTAATCTCCATTTTTAACTCACCTAAAAAATCATAGTTAGTGTAATCCATATTCCCTATCATCTTCTCTATTTTACTTTTTATTTTATTTATTTATTTTAATAAATTTTAATTCTATTTATTTTATTTTATCTATAATTTTTATACATACACAAAATTAATAATCAAATACATAAATTAATAATTAAATATAAAAAATAATCAAATACACACATAAACAAAATTAACAATTAAATAAATAAATTAATTAAATATACACATACACAAAATTAATAATTAAATTCACAAATTAATAGCTAAATACACAAAAAATTCTCCAAAAAAATCCAAAAGAAGACACCTCTTGTTCTGCTCGGTTTTCCTTGATCTATTTTGCCCTGAGCTTGAAGAAGACGATGTTCTGCTCGTTGCCGACACCAGATTCAGCCACCATCCTGCTCGTCGCCGACTGGATTGATATTCCTCAATCTATTTCGCTTTTGCCACTATCGTTGCTGTTACTCATCACTTATCGTCTTCTCCTTGTTTCAGATCTGCGAAAGAGTCATTGAGTAGGGGAGTAACACTGTGGTGAATTTGTTGGACAATATTTTGCTCTCCATATCTATTGAGCAATTTGAAGTTCAATAAAAAATTGGCTAGTGACAAGACAAGTACATAGCAACGTTAGAGCATAAATTGTGGGGATGACTCTCCAAATTTTGGCTTGTTTGCCTTTGCGTTGGAGATGGTGCAAGTAGAAATTGGTTGCCAAGTCAAATTATGGAGAGCCAATTACTATAAATTTACTCCGATGGTGCTACTTATATGTCTTGTTCCTTGTAAAAAATTTGTTGAGTTTCAAATTGCTCGCTACAATTGTTGAGCTTCAATTTGCTCTTTATATGCCTTGTCCCAATGGCAGCAGATGCAGATCCGAAATTGGAAGAAAACAGCTAGCGACGAGCAACAACGGCAATGACGGATAAGAGCAAGCATTGCAAGTGTGCAGATGACTTGCAGACACCAAATCCAGCAACGAGCAATGGCTGTAGCGACAAAGGCTTCCAGCAGTGGAGGCGACGATGTCTTTTTCTTACGGTTTGTGATTCAATATATATTTTGTATTGGGTGATTGATATTTTGTGTATTTAGTTATTGATTTGTATATATTAATTATTGATTTTTTGTGTGTGTATTTAATTATTTTATATATTTAATTATTAAATTTGTTTATGTGTGTTATTTTGTATATTTGGTTATTAATTTTGTGTATGTATGAAAATTATAGATAATGTAAAATAAATAGAATTAAAGTTTATTAAAATAAATAAATGAAATAAATAGTAAAATAGATAAGAGAATAGAAAGTGTGGTTGGAGTACGCATAATTTTCAAGACAAAACCAAAATAAGAAGTGAATTATTTATTTATAATATAATAGAGAGTGAGATAGTGAGGTGGGTTGGAGATGATCTAAGCCGATCTCAGATAGTCTGCCAAAACCCTCACCAAGTTAAATTTTTTTACGAGGAGGATAATTGCGACTTGCTCCGACACTCTTCGCCATTATATTTCTCTCTCACCGTCCAAATAGCGAATGGAGAAATTCTCATCCTTTTTAGCTAGCCAGGAGTTCATAGCACCCCTCGCCATCCCTTCCCACAATGATCATCGTCGAAGAAGAGGCATTGTCATTATTACTCTCAAATGACGAAGCTCTGTCGAATAAGAGGCATTGCCATTGCCCACAGCCAAATAAGATGAAACCTCGCCATCACTCATTATTGCCTAGAAAAATACTTAAGAGGGGCTGAAATGGGTTTTTAAAAATTAATTAATAATTTTTAACTATTTTAAAACTCTTAAATTTATAATTTTAATATGTGGTGATTGCAGTATGATTAATAACAATAAAATCACACAATCACAATGAACGAGATAAATTTATAGAGGTTAGACTCTAAAGAGCCTAATTCTCTTTCTCAAAACTTAGCTTGAGACTTTCAAGACTTATCTTGAGGTTCCATTAGGGAGAATCAACACTAATTTTTAATCTTTATATATATAAAAGTATGATAGTTTGCAAAATAATTTTTCCCCCAAAAACTTGCATTAATTACTAAAAGTAGCAGTAATTAAATGCTTGTGTTTTCTAATAAAATAAAGATAGTAATTAAATTAAATAATTAAGCATTGGTTTCGAATATTATCTATAATATTTATTTATAACTTAATTTTAAACTTAATTAATCTTCTCATCAATTAATCAAAAATAAGTATTATTTTTTATCAATATTTTTTTTGATTAATTCCTCAATTAATCCCTTAATCAATCAAAAATAAATATTATTTTTGAAAAATATGAATAGACAACTTAAACTATTAATTAAGTCATAGAAAATTGTTTATTTGTATAAAATAAAAATAATTTGCATTTAGTACTTATTATTTCAAAACAATTGGAGATCTCCTATAAAGTACATTGGAACTTTTTATTATCAATTAAATAAATATTATTAATAGGAAATTTAAATTATTAATTAACTCATGTATAGATATATAATCTTTTTATGAATTAAAAATAAATATTTTTTTATGAATATTATTAATCAAAAATATTTATAATATTATTTTTTATTAATTCCTCAATTATTAAAAAATAAATATTAATGTATTGGTTTTTCAATGTTAATTAAGATTTAACTGATCACATTTGCAAGACTATGCAAGAAAATCAATACATAATGAAAGAAAAACAAGTCAAAATTTATATTTTCAAAGTTTTATTATCACTGTAAAAATTAAATTTCAATATTAGAAATTAAAAATTTCAAATGAATTTTTAATTAGCATTGAAAAATCCATGTTTGCTCACATTTAGAAGTTTTAATTTATATTTATAAATAAATATATAATATAATAAATAATTTTATTTTAATAATTAATCAATCACTAACTTTAACTTAATGCAAGACCAATGCATGGATTTTCAATATTAATTAAGATTTAAGATATTGCATTTTTAAGACTAATATATACTTTTTTTAATATTAATTAAATTTTAATTTTTAAATTTATTATGATTACACTTTCCGTGCATCACACGGGTGAATACTAGTTGGAGTTAGAACCAACATACAATCTATTGTCTAAGTAAGAATCACTAGTATATTACTAGCAAATATAATCCCTTCGCACAACAAGTGAATAAAATAATCCCTCACACAACAAGTGAGTAAAAATAACAAATTTACAATTATATGCAATTACAAACAAGTCACCAACGATTGAGAATTCCACCAGCCAGCACACTTCCAGCACTTCGAACCTTCCCACTCTTATTTGAATACTCTATAAAATTTGTTTTGCTTTGAGCTTTCATACTTACCTTATATATATATATATATATACATATTCCAAACACACTATTCATTAAATGAATGGTTAATATGAAATTTAAAATTTAAGAAATGTTTAAACTTTATCAAATAATAAGAAAACATATATCACCTTTAATTCAAAATAAATTTACTTTTTGTATTAGAAATCAATATTTAAAAATTTAAATATAAACTTTTGAGATATAAATGATTAAAACAATAAAACATGTCTAAAAGTAATATCGTTTAATTCAAAATAAATTTACTTTTTGTATGAGTAAGAGAAACATATTTAAAAATAATTCTTCTTTAATTTAAAATAAATTTACTTTTTGCATAAGTAAGAGAAAACATATCTCAAAAATATTTTTTTTTAATTCAAAATAAATTTATTTTATGCATGGGTAAGAAATGCATTTATCAAGATATGAAAATTTAAACATAATTTTTGAGACATAAATGATTAAAACAAGAAAACACGTCTAAAAACAATTCATCTTTAATTCAAAATAAATTTACTCATTGTACCTACTTTTAATTTAAAATAAATTTACATTTTACATGAATAAAAAATATATTTATATCATCAAAATATTTTTGTTATCCTCAAAATCATATTTACTTATTCTTGAGCTTAACACTCATACTTGGAGAAGATGAAGCATCGCCATCGTCCATGTAACGGCTCGCCTCCCAGAGCCCCGGCTAGCATAGAGGATCCGTGAGAGGGTTATTATTTAAATGACATCGAACAATGACACAACTACAACGCACTCACAACCCTTTTAGAAATCATAATTTTTCTTTAATTATACATCTCATAATCGTCTTTACAAACCTTTCATCACTTGGGCCCACCTGGACTTACATAACATGCCTCCATCTCACAAATTTAAAGCGTTACTTTCATCCAGACACACGACACCCAGGATCTAGGTTCGGGAGAGCTCTGCACTTGCTATCATGACACGATGGTCTGGACCCAAACCCCGTTGAACGTACCTGGAATGATGTAAAACAACATGAGTCGCGAGACTCAGCAAGCTCTAGAAAGAAAGGTTACAGGTTTAGGATAGGACTCTTCCCATGACACCCCATGCAACTCATGCCAATGCAACCACACCATGCCATGATCCACATGTACCTTACTTCTACATGCATAACATAAAGTTAACTGCACATAAGGAACTAGGGGCCCACATAAGTCACACATTGGCACCCGAGTCCCGTATACATACCTGTTGGCAGCCTTTTATAGGCTATCATTCCATTTCCCTTACATGCTCATTCCTGTCGCTCACATCATAATCTGTTGCCGTGGGTCTCACCCCAAGGTCTTACTGTTGCCGTGGGTCTCACCCCAAGGTCTTTATGTCGCCATGGGTCTCACCCCAAGGTCTTATCGAGTCGGTACTCCCGACACTTGGCACGGTACTCCCGTCCAGAATAACAGTAACATTAGAACTATGCAATGCAACACATAAGAAATGCAAAGGCTTCTGTAGCATCAACGTGATGATAAGGCCCCCATAAACCAAGCATCAAGCCCTGCTACGCCCACACATAAGAATTCATACATGCGACATGCTCTAAATGCATATGCTTACCTAGGATACCCAAGTTGGCACGTAAACCAACCGGGTCATGCAAATGCTCACGCATCCCATTATACACAAAGCATGTCCCCACGTGAATGCAATCCAATTCCCTGTAGCACACACATCATGAAATGCACAAACCAAGGCGGGAATCTGGAGTACCAGCTCTTCTGGCCGTCTAGCGCTTATCGTAACAACCGATAACTGACGCCCATACATCCAGCCATCAACTACCACGACCCACAGTCAACAGTCAGTGGCTTTATACCCATACCCTTAGACACACTTACCGACACTATTAACTTTATATCTTCCCAGCTTAACTTTACATAACATTTTTCCATAACTCATAACCCTTCATGTACATATCCACATATCATCACAATACCATTCTCATTCCTTTTAATTCACATAAAACCATCTCAACATACATAATAAATTATTAATAAAACCCCATTAAACCATAAACAACTTTTCTAAGAACCTAGCCTAACGGGTACGGCATCATTCCCAAGGGAAGTGGAGCGATACGAAGCTTCGTAACGGACAGAAAGAATGACACAAAATCATCATTTTCTTAACTCATTCCATTAATAATAATTCCATTTAATAAAACATAAGTCATAGGGTGGTTGTCACGCGGAATATTATTATTAATGCGTGGCACCGAATCAAGGTGAGGGAGGGTTTAGAGTACAAGAAACCTCAAAGACTTTCACGAGAAATAAATAACGCGAGGAGAGGGTTAGGAGCTTGCCTGTAGACAGCCGATCGTAGCTTCTCTCATACTCCCGCTGCGAAGTAAAACGTTTAACAGAAAATAATAAGTTTACGGCCTATATTAATCAAATCTAACCGTATAAAATCCGTGATTTAAACGTATAATACTTATAATAATTTTACCCACTTACCCGAATATTTTAAACACCGATTAATCCACAAAATCCCTTATTTTTTCTAACTTTTCCTCCCAGTTTTAGCCACCGAGCGCCTGCTGCTCTTCTCCCACAATTTCTCTCTTTCTCTCCTTCTTTTCCTCTCTGTTTCTCGGCAACAGAAGTGGCTGAATTGGCCTTCAAATTCGCTTCAATGCTTGCTGCCCAAGATTGTCATATTTACACAACATTCAGGTGGCTTTTAAGCCACAAAAAGACATGGCCAAGATAAGGCCACGCCATGCATGCACACACGCACATATATATATATATATATATATTAAGTATTTAATTTAATTTGATTTACTTTATTATTATTACTATATTTTATTTTATTATTTTCATAAATACTTTCAATTAATTTAATTAAATCACCTTAATTTCCTATTTCTTCAAAATATCATAAATAAGTATTTTCTCAAAAATTTTCAAATATTCTAAAATATTCTCAAATACCCAAATTAATTATTTTTATTTGTCTCCAAATTTTTTGGATGCTACAGTTCAAGCTTAGAGAAGACAAATAGACATGGTATGCCTTTGATTTCTGCAAGTGTTTTTCAATTTTTCTTTCAATTGTTGGATAAATTTGGTTGATTTATCACAACAATGATTGGAAGGCTAGGTCTTAGTATGGGTTTCAATTTTAGTTGTGTTTGTGTTTTTTTTTTAGCATATTTGGATTGTTGGTGTATTGTTTTGTGTTTAATTTAAATTGATTTTAGTATTAATTTAGTATATTTGAGTTATTAATAAGATAAAATAAATTAGAATTTAAGTTTATTAATAAACAAATGAAATAAATGAACAAATAGAGAGTGTGGTTGGAGTGAACCCAACTTTTAAGGTAAAATAAGAATTTGGAGTGAATTATTTATAATATAATAAATAATAAAATAGAGAGTATAATTTGAGATAACCTAAGATTGTTTTCAATTGGTGGCCATTTCCCTTAGCAAGCTAAATTTTTAGGGAGTCCTTCACATTTCTTTACTCCAATGCTATTTATTATCGTCAATTTTCCTTGTTATATTGATAGTGATTCGCTATTGCCTCACATTGTAATATTTTCTCTCTCTCCACAACGACTATCTCAACAGCCTGTGCCCCCACAACAATTATTGTCGCAACCCTCGCTATTGTTGGTTGCAATCGATTTGTTGTTGTTTTTGAAGATAGAGAGTCCAGGTGATCGGACATTACAAATTAAAAGAGATTGGCAGCCGGATAAGATAAAGAGTCAGTAACAAATGAGCAACTAAAGATGAATAGACATGGTGATGGAAGATGAATAGACAGATGACGAGATTGCGACGAAAGATGAACAAACGACAATGATACATAGAGTTTGTGTATTTAATTATTAATTTTGTGTAATTATTATGGTGAGTCGTGGTCACAAATTGGTTTGATTTGGTTTGTGGGATTTTTAATTTTGTGTATTTAATTATTGAAAAATTTATGTATTTATTATTATATAATTAATTTAAAAAGTTTTGTTAAAAAAATTTATTTAAAAATATTAGTAAATTAATTTTAAAAATATATTAAATAATATTAAAATTCAATACAATGATATTTATTATTAAACTATAAAATAAATATTAAAATTTTATAGTAATAAAAATGATAGATAAGGTAAAATAAAATAGAATTAAAATTTATTAATAAATAAATAAAATAAGAAGGTAAAATATGGGATGTGGTTGGAGAAAGAATAATTTTTAAAGTAAAAAAATAAAAAATAAAAAATAAATGATGTATAATATAATAAATAGTGATTTAGAGAATGTGCTTAGAGATAGCGTCACCCACAAACTGCTTTCTCTCCGGCAACCTAATGGTAGGCTAATAGGAGCTGAGCTTCTACAGCTTTTTTATATTATTTTAATATAATTATTTATATACATATATGTATATATATAGGTAGTAATAATAGTGCCTAATTCTTTATAATTATTTTTAAAAAAAAATATTTTAACTATTCAAACAAACTAATTATACTTTATAGTCAATTTTTTTTTATTTTTTTCAAAACTATATTTAATTAAAAATATGACATAATCAAAATTAAATGGATTAAAACTTATAAAATGTGATAGATTTATAAAAATAATTGACAAAATTAAAATTAAAAAGTGACTATTTTTAACGATCAATTTGTTTAAGTGGTGAAAATGATTTTTTTCAAAAAAATGGCTAAAAATAATTTTTTTTTGAGACATGGTTAATTTTTTGTAATTTCCACATTTTAGTAATTTGGTATTCAATTATAAGTAATACTTTTTTTTTTAATTTTAACACACCAGGCATAAAATAATTATTATTATTTGAAATAAAATTTAAATTTATTAATCATTAATTTAATCACGTTATTATTATTTTACTTTTATAGTTAATTTAATCCGATCACGTGTGAAAATCCGCTTTGTAAAAGTAGTAGATTGCCAAAACCATCGCCCAAAGATTTCAATGAACTGAAAAATAATAATAATAATACAATAACGCAAAGGCGGTGGGAAACTTAAGGAGAGGGGAGAGATGCTGAGGTGTGGCTGTGGTGCTCCGCAGCCAATGATGTTGCTGTCGCTGTCTTTGAACTCATCGCCTCTGCATCCTCCTCGCAAACTCGCCGCTCCGACTCCACCCTCCGCTGTCGGCTTGAAGCCAATAGTGGTTAGCGGAAACCCTCCCACCTTCGTCTCTGCCCCTGGCCATCGTATCGTTGCCGGTTCGTCCGAAGCTTCTCCTCTCTCTCCCTCTCTTGTTTGAATTCCGTGACGTTACCAGAAATGCTGTTTCTGTTTATTTTTATTTTAATTTTGATGATGTTTTTAGGTCGTAGATTTAGAAAGGCTTACGTGAGCGTGAAACCTATACTTGTGAATTTGGATGCACTGGACACGGAGAGCATTTCGATCAAATTAGGACTCATAAGAATTTTCCAGCATCTAACTGTCGGTCAAAACGGAAGGTTGCGTTGTTCAATCATAATGGAAACTGGGTAAAGTAATTAAGTTTTTCACTTGGAGCATGACTTCTGATTTCATCAGATAGCTAGTGTTGTAAGCTTTTGCAGTACCAACATTTTCTGCTTGCTTTCGGTAGGTGTATTTTGGCTTTAGATTACGTACTTGTCAATTATGCTCAATGTCTATGCTTCCTTGCGGACAAACTTGTTCATTCTGGCAATAATTCTGTGAGCGAGCTGTCACAATTTCATTCAAAATCGTTGTATTGCCCTTAAACTATGCAAGTTACAATAGAGTCTTCAATGCTATAAAGCTTCTTTATAAAGCTAGAGAAATAGGTAGCACATTTTAACGATCAATGGTGCTGTATTCATTATATTATGGATGGCTTCATATTTTTCCCTTTATGTTTGAAGTTTGTAAAATGTGCACTTATATGAGTTGAATGTTTAGTTGGGGATCTGCATGGAGATCTTGCCCAGGCAAGACGTGCACTTGAGATGGCTGGCGTCCTCGGTTCTGATGGACAAGATTTGTGGACTGGCGGAGAGACGGTATTGCTTCATTAAGATAATGTAAAAGCGTTGCAAAATGCCATAATTTAAGTGGAATTTCTACAAATATGGTTTATTCTGTTGAAAATTTTGCAGTTACAGAAAAATACTGTTACAAGAATGTATCTGAAATCAAATATATGTCTTTATGGTCTAGGTATTGATCCAGCTTGGAGACATACTTGACCGAGGTGAAGATGAAATAGCTATCTTATCCTTATTGCATTCACTTGATATCCAGGCGAAAGCCAGAGGTGGAGCTGTTTTCCAGGTTTAATATTGCCAAAGGTTCCAATTTTTTGATTGATTGTTTCAGAATCGGCACCCCCCACTTAGTGGGGTTAAGGATTCTGATTGCTATTGCTATTGTTGTTGCAGAATCTGTATTGCTGAAGTTGACCTGCATAAGTAACTATTGATACTAACAGTTTCTTGAGAATGTTAAAAACAAATTAGTTTATATTGGTGGCACTCCACACATTGTGGACTCTGCAAAATGACTACCGTCCTTATTTTCCTTAGCAGGGTGGATTAATCTTTCTAGTTATCTTGTGCACTTTATTTGTCTTTATTCACTTTATTCAATTAGAAAGGCAAATTTAATTGTGAAACTTCAAACTTCAGTTTGTGGCGTTTTACTTGTTAATTTGATACAACTGTTCACTTCTTGATCCTGATAGGTGAATGGAAATCACGAGACCATGAATATAGAGGGGGATTTTAGATATGTTGATGCTGGAGCATTTGACGAGTGTCTGGACTTCTTGGAGTACTTAAATTATTGTGAATATGACTGGGAAAAGGCTTTTGTTAGTTGGGCTGGAATGTCAGATAGATTAAAAGATGAGAAAATGTCCCAGAATTACTGGGGTCCTTGGAATCTAGTGAAGGTATATTTATATTAATCTTTGCACCACAATAATATGAATCTGATGCTTATTCCCTTGTTACTGTCATTTGTACTACTGCTATTGCTTGATGCTAAACTTGCCAGTGTTTAGAGAGAAAAGTGAAAAAGAAATAGAATTAGGAGTATATGTTTAAGAAATTGAGGGCTGATGCAAGTCACAGGAGAATGCTTATGACCAGGCTTCTTAAATACATGTTATTTTTGTTATTAACATACTGCAGTATATTATCATCAATCAAGACAATTAAATTCATTTGATAAACAGCAAAATGCATGTCTGTATACTACAAATTTTGAAACACGTGTGATCGCTTGTACAAATTTAATTACTTTGTGGCATATTTTAAGTGTTGCAGATATGAATGAGATTAGAAATCATTAAGCCATTTGACAATGCTGGAGAACCAAAAGTATTACATGCAAAGTTAAATGGGTGAATATGAGCAATGTTCATCGTTTTGTTTCTTTAATTTTCCCCCCTGTTTCTTTCAGCAATAAATGTCATATTTTCAAAAAGATTGCAGGAGACTAAGACCATGAGTGGATTGACCAAGTGACAATTCATCATCTCTACCCAAAATGAAGCTTAAATGTCATTTTAAATCTAAGCAATGAAAGCTTTTTGTTGATATCCTTGATAACTAGTTAACACCATTAGATCTAAGTAGAGGCTGGTGAAACCATCATCTAAGGCTTGCACCATCATGGGAAAATTAATCTCCTATACCAATATCTAAGGTTCTAAACTATTCATGAACTAAGAAGCTTTAATTCTCCACCTTCACCAATTAGCCAAACTAACAATAAATTCTTTTTAGCTACTCTCCAATATGTTCAAAGGCACCTACAAGTCCTCAAAGGAGAACAGGCTTCTCTCCCTTGAAAGTATTCCACATCATGGAAAGGGTACTTGACCCCAAGCCTTCCTTCTCCTCTTGCCAACCTCTGCATTATTTGATAAAGCACACCCAAATACCATAGCAAATAATATTCTAGATCATCAATTGTTACAAAATTTTGAGATTGTAGGAAATAGGTAAGACAATTTACATTATCAAACACTGTAGCTCATTTAGGATCATTTTCACAAGGTGATGAAGAAATTAAACAAGGTGTGTCAACACAGATAGGAGTAACTACATTAAATGGATAAGGGGGAACAAGTAGCAATTACATAATTTGAACTCAAGACCTCCTCAAAAGCTTGATAGGATATTGGGCCCTTTACAATATATATTAAGCTACTAACATGGTAAACTAAGAATATTTATCAAATTTTAATTATTAGAGGAAGTAGTAATGTTATATTGCCTGTTTTATTCACTCATTCGTATACATATATGAAGCAACCCAATTTATAACCTCATTCTAATCCCTGAGATAGGGAAAAAGTTGTTTGATTTATCCCTTAGACATATTCTAATCTCCTACCTCTGAAGACAAAATAATATTGTTATTTGCCTGTAACATCATAATACCAGAATCCCCTACCAAGTTGATTTTGTTGAGTTGTATTTCCTCAATGATCATTCTGATAAATTGTCCCACTACTAGGACAGCGGCAACAGGGGGTGATTGCTAGATCAACCCTGTTAAGACCAGGTGGCCCACTAGCTTGTGAGTTGGCACGGCATCCTGTTATTCTCAAAGTTGATGATTGGGTCTTTTGTCATGGTGGCCTTCTTCCTCGCCATGGTAAACGTTTTATCACCATGTTGTGTTTTTCATGATATCACTTTCTTAACTTCAGAATTTTCTCTTTTTTGATGTGAGAAAAATGAAGCCATTTTTGGTTTGAAATGCCTGGTAAATTTTTTCATGCTTTTGCAGTTGCCCATGGCATAGAGAGGCTGAATATGGAAGTATCTAGCTGGATGAGAGGACTTGGTGAAGGAGATGGCAGTCCAAAAATCCCTTTCATGGCCACAAGGGGCTATGACAGTGTTGTTTGGAATCGTTTATATTCCAGAGACATTTCTGATCTGGATGAATATCAGATTAATCAGGCAAGTCTAGTTTCATTTATTCTTTTATTTATTTTCTTTTTCATTTTTGTTTTTACTTGCCTTTGTTTTTGTTTATCTTTTTATTTTATTTTTTTCTCTTTATCTTTGCTGCATTCCTAAAGTCAGTCACATTTGAACTGTTGCTGATCAATTTGAACTGAACGCGGACAAAGCTACAAGAGAAACTGGACTTTGGTTTTCAATCCTTGTCCGCAGCTCCGTTGTTGATTTAGCTGTTCTCAGACCGTTGTGCTTAAATGGTTTTTGGCTAAGTAGCTTGTTTACTTTAAAGTAAGAAACTATGGTAGTCTTGGAATGCTTTTTCTATCATCTTTTATGGCTGCTTTGTTTGATTCAGCAAAATTACTGGCTTTGCTTATTCAAGTTTCCATATTGAATCAACTATCAAGTGTAACAAAATGTTGTATCATAAGAAGCATCTGGCTGATTGATTTAAATCTTTCTGCTTGTCAGATTCAATCTATTCTTCAACAGACACTACAAGCTGTTGGTGCAAAGGCAATGGTGGTGGGGCATACTCCTCAAACTACAGGAGTTAATTGGTATAGGGCTTTTAGCCAGCGGGCATAATGAATGACCTTGCTACCATCATTTTGTATAGTCTGCACATACTTCATAATTTGCTGTATATAGACTTTTTGCTTTCAAGGCTTGCTTGGTATTCTGACAACTTACCTTCTGGATTTTCATTTGTTCTGCAGTAAATATAATTGTAGCATATGGCGTGTTGATGTTGGTATGTCTAGTGGAGTCCTTAATGCACAACCAGAGGTAAACAATTGTTGGTGGTCCAACCTTAAATGCATTGCACTTTATTTGAAGTAACTTTCAAGCATCTTCTTTGTCTCAAATGAGTTAAGTACCTGGCTTATCCTTTGCTGAAAATGCTGGGTACAGAATAACCCTAGTTGATCCCTGGATACAGAGTCCCTAAATTGGTCGGCATGCCAGTGAATATGTTTGTAGTCTTCCAACAATCTCAAATCTCAACTATTTCCAAGTAAATATCTTAGGATCTGATCTGGAATAGCTAGTAAATCATTTGACAAATCTAGCACAACTTTGGCTTGTTGTACAAGCATTTACATCATCCATGAGCATGTATATGTAAATGCCTGTGATTTTGTTCATTCATTATGTTTTCACTATTTAATATCACGCACCAAGGCCTAATGATATCACCTTGAAAATTGAATGTATCTCATCATCCATTCCTTGTCAATGAAATGAGCCCAATCCTCATGGTAGACCAACATGCAATGGAACTATAGAACTCTAAGAATACGTTATACGCCATACCTTTTTGGTAGGAGCATATTGCATTTGTTTCCCATGTTACATATTTAATATGGTGCTTTAGGTGCCTATAGAAATGGAATTGCTTCATTCTGCTTTAGTAGATATATTCCATTATATTGATAAGAGTAGATAGTGTCTGCTCGTGCCACATGATTTGTGTGCTGCAATTTCATCTTTCTGAAAGATAGATCAATGAATCTAAAATCTATAGCAAACAAAGTGGTATAGCTTTGATTCCTTGTGACTTCCAAATGTGACACTCACCATGTTTTTGTGTTTCTCTGAGCTTCAATTTTTGTTAGTTCCTAGAAATGAGACTGATAAATTTTGTACCTTTGTTCGCCAGGTTCTCGAAATTAGAGATGATAAAGCAAGAGTTATAAAGAGCAAATGGGACAGTTTTCACGAACTTCAGACTGCTGACTACACATAGAATCATGGTATGAAATGCACCAAGTTTGTCTACTTTTCATCTTATTGCAATGCAATGTCACAAAGCATTGATATCCAAAATTAGTGCTGCTTGCCTGTAATGCACATATGTGGAATATGGGGTGCCCAAGTCATGATGCTGCATTTCAAAACTGTGTATATAACCTTAGCACAATTGCTGGTGTCAACTGCAATTCAGGTGGTGCCACTTGTGGGTGCAACAGCTGTACAAGTTAGTTATAGCTTTAGCTTTAGCGGGTTGGTTTGGGCAGTTGAGGGTGTAAATTGCTAAGGTCATGGTTCACAAGTACAGATGAGTTGGTTATAGCTTTAGTGGGTCTGTGTATATCCCTAAGGTCATGCACATGCATGGCTGGCTCGGTTACATGAGGGCCTGAGATTTCAGTTTTGGCAAGTGAGATGTTGGTGGGGTTTAGGCATGAGTTTTCAGGCATTCTTTTGTGCTTGCGACTAGAAACAGAAGAGGAAGGGTGACTGAACCTATGTGCTTGTGCTTGTATGCCTATTGCACCTGCGTGCATAACCTCAGTCTTGGTTGACTGAGATCAAGTGCTGTGACTACCATCACAAGGCGAAAAATTTGTGCTCTTTCCTGCTCGGTGACACTTAGCACCCTTTGCTTCTCCAAGAACAATTTTCTTCTCTTTTAGAAGATGTGTTGCTGCATTTATTTTATTTTATTTTATTTATTTAACTTTTTTGGACTGTCAATGAATTTCTGTTCTAACTATTTGGCATTCACTATATGATCATCGCTTTGCCATTATACACATGCTTTCTTCAAACACAGACCAACATGTTTGTTTGTTTCTTTTCTTTTCCCGATCACCAGCCTGTTTCTTTCTATGATTCAATTATCTAAAATCTATTCTGTTCTGGGCCTTTCATCTAGGGTACCCTAAACTGGGTCAAATGGGTTTTATCTCCTTGCCTTTGATCCCCCAAATTTAGATCACCCAATCCTCAAGTCTCTTTGGTTCCACCAAATGTCCACTGGAGACATTGCCATGTTAGTCGACATCTTAGGAAAATTGCTCCTCGACACTTTGCCATTAATAAGTAACTACGATGATATTATAGATTCAACTGCTTCTTTCTGTTATGTTTACAGGAGATACCACAGCGCTGCTTAGCTCACATTTTATTCAAGTGAACATCAATTTCATCCATCTCTGGCATCATCGTATGCGAAGACTAGATTCAACAAAGACAGTCACTTGAGGCACACAACCAAGACAAGCAAACCAGCGCTTTCCATAAAATCTGGAGCTGACTTGGTTCAAATGTTCTTCTTAAGCTTAACATTCAAACCCTGTTGTAAAAGTTATAGGATAACTTCCTCAGTAGTCAGGGATCACAAGCAAATTTGTTGTCTTGAAGATATGTTACCTTTCCAATGTCCCACATCTTGATAATGAGCTCATTATACGTCGTGACACTTACTACTCCTTGGTGGAGCTTACAGGTCTACTAGGGGTAGTGCGGGTCATATAAATCATAAACCCCACTTCCGGGTCGGGGCATTTTAAATTTAAGATGATGTTCTTGGCACCAATAATACGAGGCTACCACCAGCTCAATTGATAATTCTAATTATTGTACAACTAAAAGTTACCAAATATAGCCCTGTAACACAATATAACCAAGTGCCAGTTTCTTTTATACCCTATCCGGTACGCCACTATACTTAAACTCTATGGTTCTGTTTGTATTTGGAACGCGAAAAGATGCATAATAATAATCATATTTGTGACGGGTATACGTTGAAGTGATGATTCTGTGTTATTAAAAAATTTATACAAAAATTTTTACATTGATAAACAAAAATTTGGCACGGTTAAGTTTACAACCAAAAAAGAAGAAGTTTACAGCGTTGGCTTTGATTCAATTCAAGTCACCAAATAAGTAACAACCAACAAAGCAAAAGTGGCGGTTGGCCAGTTTCACTTCCTTCTTTGGTTTTGAAGCCTAAACCCGAACGGCTATACCTATACGTCAACTTCCCAGCTTCGTAGACTCCGACAATGCGCATATCAGAACCAGGAGACTTTTAAATGCATGCTCGCCTCCACCGTTCTATCTGTCTCCCTGGACTCAATCCTTACTCTTCGTCTCGCGTCTCTGCTCAGTTTCTGTTACCGTCCGCTTCTCTTTCCACAATGAGCTGTTCTTCGTTTTTGTCCCCTTCAATTTCTGTCCAGAAGGTCGCCTTCTTCCACCCTCCGCAGCCCTTGAGGAGCTCGAGTTCTTCGTGTTTTTCCGGGTACAGAAATGGAATTCGGAGCTTCGGTGCTCGAAATTTGGACAAATCTAGGGTTTTTATGAGCGTTTCGGCTGGATCTACGACCGCCGTCGATGACGTTTTGTTCCCCAGTTACAAGCCTACCTGCGCGTTTCTCTTTCCTGGCCAGGTGAGCTCGAGAACCTTGTGTTCTTCAAGTGCTTCCCAATGCGATTTTATGAACAAACTCTGATGAATTGCAATTTCGTTAGTTTCTACATTATGTGATTCATTGGATAATCGAAGCACACAATTCGCTAAATTTGGGAAATAGCAGTAGCTGATTACACCAGTTCTGCTTGAGATTTTAATTTAAGTCAGAAATCCTTTGCTCAGAGTTTGAAAGTAGATCTGCTGGATATAAACTAAACTTATTGAAGAGATTGTGCACACTGTACAAAAAACAAGCTAGACTTGAAACTGTTTCACAAGCTATGAACAATGAATGGATCTGAACAATTTCGAATCAATGGGCCTTCACGATTAATTGATCCAAGTACCTAACTCATATGGTGTTTCCATCTGATCATAATGTCTTGATGGTGAATCAATCTTGGAATCCAGTAGGCTCACTATCTGTGACCTGAAAGAAAAATAGAAGTAAAATAAATATGACGAGTTGAAATTGTTACAAAGTACTGGATGTTAAAGGTTAAATTATATACGTATCAAATGTTCCAAATTCACACGTTTTAGGAAATTTTGAAGACTATACTAGAAACATTAATTCCAAGTCCCAGACTATGAAAATCATTATCAACTCTGTTACATGATTGTTGTTCTCACCCTGTTTATTTAACTCTGATCATTGTTTGTGTCCTACACTAAATTTTGGGGTAAAAATCAGAAATGGCCATACAGTATTACAAGTTCAAATTTTGGCCTTTCCTGGTAGCATAACCTGTGCTAATATAGCCCCAATGAAGGTGGCCTGCAACAAGAGTTTCCTCTACATGTTATCAGTTCCATACTCATCCTACCTTATCAAATTTTCAGCTCAATGCTGGGAATATTGCTATGTCCCTGAGTATATTTCTCTTTCATGAGTTTTGCTACAATCATACAAATTTATGTATTTTAACACAACTATGGCAGGAAAATAGATCATCATGTTTAATTGAAAACAGATTATAATTGTTTCTGGTGCATTATGACATTTCTAATTAGCTTTGTGACTTTGTCACAATTAAATGAATGCCATTATTATGTTTTCTTACCTTCACAAACGTTGAGATTGAGACAATGTTACATTTATTGGTCACTAGCATCATATGCCAATTATGTCGTAACTTAATAATGGTTGCAGGTCAACATTATAGGCTAATGCACCGATCATGTTGTTTCTCATTCTGTGGTAATAGAAAGGAGGCCAAGGAAGGAACAAAAAAGATGAAATAAACTCATGTCCTTGCATAACAACATCTATATGCCTCATTATCACTTTCTTGTTCTAGAATGGGAGAGCCATAAAAAGTAATTACATACACTTCCACTTCTATAGTGAGGGGATTTCTCTCAAAACTAATTGTTTCATCCGTGGAATACTCTTGGAATTGGTTTGCTTATCTGTGACCTCTTGTTTTTTGACTTGTTTGGATAAACATTTGAATCATGAGGAAAACTGGAAAATCATCTAACCACTTAACCATACATCATCATCATCAATTGCACCTTATCCTAATCAAGTTAGGGTAGGTGGCACAACATTAATGATGTCAATTGACTTCTAAAAGTCACATTGACAATACAAATCTAAGCAAAAGAATAATGTGGAAAAATTTTACTCCATATGCCTAGTGAGAGAATGATGAGATAAAGTTTCAACACCATTTTCATATGAAAAAGTTCCATGAGATGGTGATAATGAAGATAATTGATATAGTCTTGTTTCATCATGTAATTGATATTATGAAGCCAAGCTGTATACGACATGAAACATGACTCACCACTTAACCATACTATTTAATTAATTTATTTTTATTATGTCTTGGCATGAACATAATTGAATAGTCCAGAAGTTGAGGGTTAATTTGTTTCATACTGCCCTGAATTCAAAGTGGATAGATCATGCTTGACCTGGATATCCATGTTCAGTACTACAGTATGTGATCCACAGTTTTGATAATCTTAATACTGTGCAATATGCAACTGATCAAGTACTGCTCATACTAAGATCACGTGTTTCTTGCATTACAGGGTGCACAAGCTGTTGGAATGGGTCAGGAAGCCCAAAATGTGCCCGCTGCTGCAACCTTGTACAAGAAAGCAAATGACATTCTGGGGTAGGTTTTAGAACACCTGCATTCTCAAAAATTTCCTGTATTCCATTGTATATTCAAGTCTGGGATGGAATCAATGTCAATGACTTTCTCTTTCAGAACATGGGTGATTAATCTGATGTTTATCTTGAGTGAAGGTTTGACATTTTGGATGTATGCATCAATGGTCCAAAGGAAAAGCTAGATTCAACTGTTCTAAGCCAGGTATTTTCTGTCATTTTATTTCTAGTCTCTTATTCTTTTTCTTGCTAATTTTTGATTTTTGTCTGGTTTTCATTTGATGTTTATTGTTGCTGCAGAAGTACCCATTTTTTTTTTTTTTTTATTGTAGAATGTAGATTGCCTTTATTAATAAAAATGCATATGCCTTTAGTTAGAGGATCCAATATAAAGTAACCTTGTGATGGGCATATTAGCTGGCTTACAAAGAAATAATGTTTTGAGAGGTCCTTCTCTTTTCTTTTCTTTTGGTTTTTTTTTTTGGGGGGGGTGTGTGTTTTGGGGGAATGGGGGTTGGAACTGCCACAAAATTGCTGTGTGTATATTAGTGGTTTTTTGATATTGGATCATATAGACAATCAAACTACATTAAGACCCTGATATAGCACCATTGGGTTTTTTTTGGGGGTAAGTAACAATGCAAGAAATGCCTTAAGAAGGGAATAAACCCTGTATAAAAGAAGATGGGAAACTAGAGGTTCACGTTATCCACTATCAAGAAACTAGAAGATCATCTTGTACTTAAGACAGAAATTAAATTCAACCAACAAAGAAAAACTGAGGGAGGAATGTATGGTCAAGACCCTAGGGTTAATACAGTAATTGCTGTAAACTTTCAGTTACATTTCTGTTATGCTAATTGACAGCTGTAAACTTTCAGCTACAATATGTAACTGAAAGAAATGTCTTTAAGAGTAGCTATATAAGCTACCGGAGACTGTTTTGGCCTTTGGGAGAATGTTGACTAATAACAGAATTCAATTCTTCACTCTCTCTTCAATTCTCTCCCTACTTTCTCTCTGTTTCTCCCTCATCTTTCTCTCTTTCAATTCTATCATCGAAGAAACCCTAGGTCAGGTACAGGTTCCTGACAAATTGGTATCAGAGCAGCGGATCCTCAGTTGCTGATTCAGGTGATTCTTTGAAGCTGATCCAGAGTTGAATTTCAGAGGTGAGAATTAGAGATGGCCAAAGGAACTCGCATGAAGCAGTTGGAGGCGATATTGGATGCAATGGAACTAGGCTTATGGCAGACTCAGGAGGAGGTGAGTCGCTGGTGAGAAGAAAATGCTGCAACAAGAGAAATTGTGCAGAAAGATCTTACTAATTTTGGTCAAAAGCTGGACAGATTTTTGAATATGTTTTCGAAAATGCCTCAGCTAGTTTACCAGTGGATTTTCCACCTAGATCCACTGCAGATCCAATTCCAGTAGGTGTTGGAATCCTTCCTCATAATACTTCAGGATTGCAAGAAGCTGAGGAATCACCTGTATTGGATCCAGCAATTCAGGTTAGAGGTTCTTCTCAAACCTCTTGTTATACTCCGATGCCAAGGCTAGACATACCGGTTTTTCAAGGAGTTAAACCTAGATGGTGGATCAGGAGACGTGAGAGATTTTTTTTAGTACTACAAGTGGAATGCTAGAAAATAAATCTGGCAGCAGCCTATCTCAATGATATGGCTGACACGTGGTATCAAGGATGCATCAAAATGAGAATTGAGACAAATTTGACTGAATTTGTGAAAAATTTTTGTGATTGGTTTGGATAGAGGACTATGACGGATGTAATTGAGGAATTTAATAAATTGAAACAGGAAGGATCTGTGATGGAATACCAGATCCAATTTGAAGAATTGAGATCCTTATTGCTGAACTCACATCCTACTTTGACTGAGCCTTACTTTGTTTCCAGTTTTATCAGTGACCTAACTGAAGAATTGAGGCCAACGGTGAAGATGATGCAGCCTGCAACTGTCAAGCAGGCTGCCGAGAAGGCTAGATTGCAGGAATTGGCATTGGAAGCGCTCTTTAGGAAACATACAGTTCAATCTGAAAGCTATCCTTTGATCAGCCAACAGCCTGGAGGAAATCTTAGGACTGCAAATCCAGGGATGTATGGAGGAAATTTGAATCCTAAGGCTTTACCAAATTCAAATACAGTTAAGCCACTCATTATGGAGAGCAAAGAAGGCAACTAGGACTGTGTTTTCAATATGGAGAGAAGTACAGTCCAGACCATCAGTGCAATAGACAGTTATTGCAAATGGAAGGATTGGATGAAGAGACAATAGAAGAGGAGGAGGATGTTGCAGGGATTGGATGAAGAAATAGTGGCCAGTTACTGTGATTTCTTGGGGACAAGAAATCTTTTGAGGGGGGATTGTCAAGACCCTAGGGTTAATACAGTAACTGCTGTAAACTTTCAGTTACATTTCTGTTATGCTAATTGACAGCTGTAAACTCAGTTACAATATGTAACTGAAAGAATTGTCTTTAAGAGTAGCTATATAAGCTACCCGAGACTGTTTTGGGAGAATGTTGAGTAATAACAGAATTCAATTCTTCTCCCTCTCTCTCTCTCTCTCTCTTCAATTCTCTCCCTACTTTCTCTTCCTCCCTTATCTTTCTCTCTTCCTCCATCTCTTTCAATTCTATCTTCGAAGAAACCCTAGGTCAGGTTCAGGTTCCTGACATGTATTTGGCCCTTTAAACAATAAACATTGTCTTAAAAAAAAAAACTCTTGTTTCTTTCGTGCCATATCCACCAAAAATTAGCAGAAGGAAGCAATGCTCAAACTGTACGCTGGCCGACACACTGGCATGTTGGCTTCCAAACATGCAATAGATCCAAAATTAAGTCTGACATCACCCACTGTAGACCCAAACCATGTATACAAGACGCCGCAAATCACTAGTTATTGAGCAATGCGGGAGATGATGCACCGACACAATGCTTCTTCCATGTGAAGCGTCAATATAACTACCTGTTTAACCTTAGGCTGCCAGAGATAAGATAGCATCTTGGGCAGCCATCCAAACAAAGAAGGCAACCACGGAGGAACAACTGTACTCCAGATGGCTTTCTAAAAGGAAGCCAATTCTCCCCTCTCACTAAGGGCATTCTAGAAAGAACGAACTCTGGAGTCTCCCTCCCTTATAATTGGCATTAAAACCCATTTGTGCTCCCCTTGACCAACCAAAGGATAGTCATAAAGTAAGCCATAAATAGCCATCACTGAATCAATTTTTGTCCTGTAGGTTATGGCACAGGGACCATATTACAACTTCAGTTGGGGAGAAGCACTCAATAACAGGCACCTCCTTGACATAAGTAACAGCAAATAAGTCTGAAAATATATCATTAAAAAGATCTATCCCCACTTGCCCTCTCAAAACTGGACCGTCATTCCATCACCATTCAAGAATGGTTTTAGAGCTAGAAAACTGTGCCTCCCCCAAATGCTTTCTTACTGGGATTTCTGATGATAGTCTTTAACTAGTGTTTGATTGTACACTTTTTCAGCCGGCTATCTATGTCGCAAGCCTTGCTGCTGTTGAAGTCCTTCGTGCTCGTGATGGAGGTCAACAAATTATTGATTCTGTTGATGTCACATGTGGTCTAAGCTTAGGAGAATATACTGCTCTTGCATTTGCTGGAGCTTTCAGGTGAGTCTTACAATTTAGTGAACCTTTTATTCTTATCTAGTTGGATCATCACCATCTGAACATTCCTCGTGGTACTTCATTTTCAATTTTGAGCCAGAATCTAAGATTAACTAGCCAGAGTGTGCATATGAGATGTTATTTTAATATACCTGTTAATTCTTTTGTCAGAATTTATGTCGTCTCTGTTATAATCTCATTTTCTTTAAACGTTATATTAGCTTCGAGGATGGGCTCAAACTGGTCAAATTAAGGGGTGAAGCCATGCAGGTAAAATTCATTATTGGATTTGTTGAACATTGTGGCAAATATAGCATAGCAGTAATCATTATTATTCTGTTGTACCTTTTCTTGCAGGAAGCTGCTGATGCTGCTAAAAGTGCCATGGTCAGTGTGATAGGACTGGACTCAGATAAGGTCCAACAGTTATGTGACGCAGCAAATGAAGAAGTTGATGAGGCTAATAAAGTTCAAATTGCAAATTTTTTGTGCCCTGTAAGATTCTTTCTATTTATTTCTTTATTTTTGTCATAAGTTTCTAAATCCATATATTTATTCACTAGGCTGGAATTTCCAAGTAGTTTGACTTGATATGGAACTTTATGTTCGTAGGGGAATTATGCAGTCTCTGGAGGCGTGAAAGGAGTAGAGGCTGTAGAAGCGAAGGCAAAGTCTTTCAAAGCCCGAATGACGGTATTTTTCTCCCTAATTTTCAGTTCTAGACTATTTTCTTTTTTCTGTAAATGCAATTCTATACTATATTTCAGACTATTCCATCTGAAAACAAAATTCATGTAATGCAAAAATCTTTGATTTGATTTCCCGCCTCACTTAATATAGCCATCATCTGATTCCATACATCCACACATCCACTATCCTTGTTACTCTTTCAGGTGCGTTTGGCTGTAGCCGGGGCTTTCCATACCAGTTTCATGGAGCCGGCTGTCTCGAGATTGGAAGCTGCATTAGCAGCAACAGAAATCAGAACACCTAGAATACCGGTCATATCCAATGTCAATGCGCAACCACATGCTGATCCAGACACAATCAAGAAGATATTAGCTCGGCAGGTGTGCAACACCATACTGGTCTCAACCAGACAGTAGCAGCAAATATTAATTGACCTTAACATGACATCGCAGGTAACTTCACCAGTTCAGTGGGAGACAACAATGAAGACTCTTCTCGAAAAAGGGCTCAAGAAGAGCTATGAATTAGGACCTGGAAAGGTAAACATCCATGGATTCATTCATACTTAAACCAGAAACCATGGCCATCTAATTTTAAGTCTTTCTAG